>NC_133536.1:74537387-74837565 GCF_048544455.1 Silene latifolia
TGATGCAGGGTCTGTTCCCCTTCCAGCACTTGTCTTGGACGATCCCGACTTCGGTTAACCCGAATATAGGACGGATCAGACGACGAACTTGCTCATTCAAACACCATATTTACAAAATGCCTTACTAAGACAAATGGATCACGTTATGCACCATAAACCTAACTCGGTAAATGGATGTTTAATTTTCGTCTTGCATGCAAATCGACGTTAAATCCAACTCGACATCTTATACTTGATATTTGGATTAAACAAACCGACTTAGAAAGCTCACATGTTAGGTTTAAACTAGTGGATGCGCGTTCATGCATTTACCCGTTTTATCAACTTTTGCATTCAACCAACCAAGATCGATCAGTAGAGGCCGCTACCGCGGGCGGGATTGGGTGTCTGGTTAAAGGGCTTCCCAATACGTACCTTCACCTCTTACTCAGAAAATTTGGATAGTGGACGACCTTATCCAGGGCATACGAGAGTCATTATAGAGATAGGAAACTAAAGGGGGACGATTCCTTATCTTTAGTACCTATGTCAAACCCTGCTTTGTGCTTCATTTGACTGAGGTATAAAGTGGATTCGAACGGGTTCCAAGCATCCCACAAATGCTTGGTGGCAACTCCGAACATCTCTAATCATTTCGAGACCCTTGCCGAGACGAAACTGACCGATCTGAAACGATCCGGTCGAAAGCATTCTTACGCCGCCGAGCGTGGCTTTCAAAAGACCGCTATACGTCCGCAGATTGGCCTGGCGTATAGGTGGCTATGTCCACAGATTGGCGAGTCCGCTGGGGACAACTAGGACACTTGTGTCTTGGTGATCCCTAGATGGTGAGACTCGAACGAGGTCTTGGTTGAAATGCATTAATTGATATTACGGTGACGGTCAGGTTCCTTGTCCGAGCCCATAACCTAACCCTTTTCGACCAATTGTTTCGTCTCATCGGCGTGAGTTTTCTCATCCCCGCGTTACTACATGCTCAGCTACACGGTCCACATCATGCTCAGCTACACGGTCCACATCTACTCCAAGATGGACCCGGTCATGTACATCTTCGAAAAACCCGTACTAAACGGAAGGCTGTCTAGATGGACACTCATGCTCTCCGAGTTTGACCACAAGTTTGTACCCCTCAAGGTTATCAAGGGAAGGGCAGTCGCCGATTTCCTAGCAAAAAATCCCGTCAACGAGGATCCAGCGACCGACACATGGTCACTTCCTGACGAAGACATCCTTTGTGCCAACTCCGACGCTTGGGACCTATACTTCGATGGTGCATCTAATATGAGAGGCTTCGGGGTAGGAATCCTTCTAATATCGCCAGAGGGGGATCATGTTCCGATCTCGGTCAAGCTAGACTTCGCCGTCACCAACAATGCCGCCGAATATGAAGCACGCCTCATCGGCCTACAAGCAGCCATCACACTTGGCATCAAGAGACTGAGGGTCCACGGCGATTCCTCACTCATCATCAATCAGGTGTCCGGGTCATGGAAAATCTGAAGTGACAGCTTAGCTCCCTACCGAGCGAAAATCAATCAAAAGGCCGAGTTCTTCGACCAAGTTGACTACTTCCACCTGCCACGGGAGGAAAATCAATTTGCTGATGTCCTGGTAAAACTTGCCGCGCTCGTCAACATACCTGATGACATGACATCAATGCCCCTGTGTGTCGAGAGAAGGCGCGAGCCAACTCACATCTGTGCCATCAACAACGATGAGGAAAACCATGATGAACCCTGGTACCAAGCCATCCTTAACTACAAAACAAAAAATAAATTCCCTCCTAACTCTAATCCAAGAGGACAAAGAGCCATCCGTTTACTTGCATCATAATTCGTGATGAACCAAGAACAATTATACAAAAGAACACCCCAAGGGATTCCCCTCCTTTGCATTGACCATCACAAAGCCAAAAAAGCCATGGGAGAGGTCCACAACGGAGAATGCGGCCCTCACATGAGCGTAATGATGCTGATCCGAAAGATCATGCGGTTAGGCTACTATTGGACCACCATGGAAGCCGATTGCCGCAACTACGCCAAACATTGCCACAATTGCCAAATCTTTGCCAACATACAACACATACCACCATCCCTTTTATACACCACGACATCACCCTGGCCTTTCTCGAGCTGGGGCATCGACATCATCGGGAAAGTCAACCCGATAGGCATCAAAGGACATTGCTTCGTCCTCGTCGCCATCGACTATTTCACCAAATGGGTGGAAGCACAATCCTATGCAGTCTTGACCGCCAAACAAGTGGCCAAGTTCATCCAGGACAACATCATCTGCAGATATGGGGTACCCCATAAAATCATCAGCGATCAAGGCTCTCACTTCCGGGCGGAAACACATGACTAGCTGGACAAATACAAGATCAAACGACATCGGTCATCCCCCTACCGTCCCCAAACCAACGGAGCGGTGGAGGCAGCAAACAAAACTCTTGTCACCATTATGATGAAAATGCAAGACAACTACCGCGATTGGCCGAGCAAACTCCCATTCGGACTCTGGGGATACCGAACCTCCATTCGAACACCGACAGGCGCCACACCCTTCTACCTAGCATACGGTATGGAGGCGATTCAACCAGTAGAGTTAGAGGTCCCATCTCTACGCATCCTACTGGAGAGTCAAGTTCCTGACGGAGAATCGACCCGTCGAAGGTACGAACAACTCACACTTCTAGAGGAGCGGCGGCTCAACGCCTTGCACAACGTCTAGCTATACCAACGACGTATACAACGGGCATTCAACAAAAAGATTAAACCCAGGAACATCAAGGAAGGCGACTTGGTCCTCAAGTCGGTCCGAGCACCATTACCCGTCGATCCGAGAGGGAAATTCAAACCCAATTGGGCTGGGCCATACCTGGTCAAGAAAATACTTTCGGGGGGCACAGTGAGACTGAGTGACCTAGACGGGGAAGATTTTACAAACCCAATCAACCTAGACCAACTAAAGAAATACTACCCTTGAACCATAGCGACTAGCAACCTCACCCTAGTTTTACAACTAGCGACCACCTTAACCCTTTCAAGTCAAGTTCCTCAACGCGTTCTGATTTGAAATTGCATGTTTTATCGAGTCTAAGTTGCGGCACCTTGCCCGTTTTGAATGCCCTTTGATCTGTCAAAGGCAACATCCATTTGCACTAAAACAAAAAAAAACCCCCCTGAGCTACGATCATGGTTTGATTTCACCTTTTTTAGGTGGATACGTAGGCAGTTCTTCTCAATACAAGAGGGATACGACCACAAAACCCAATTAAAATTTACAAAACATTTCGAACTACGATCATTGTTTGATTTCACCTTTTCAGGTTGATACGTAGGCAGTCCTTTCTTACACAAGAAGGATACAACCATCCCCATAATAAAAAAAACATCCCTATAAAAAAAAGCACTCCCTTATGTTTACCTACATAAAAAACATCACCCATATCAACTTTCAAAAAAAAAGAAAGGGAAAAACATTCCCTTTCCCACAAAAATACAAAGAAAGAAGCCTTTCTCCCTTCCTACAAAAATCCCATTTCCCAAGTGCAAATGTTTAGGATAATTCAAATCGAGTTGCCTTTACAAATGGATGGAAGAAACCAGCGTTCACAATTTTGACACGAGCAATCCTCTTATTTAATTAATAATGAGAAGGATTACAAATACAATAACAAATGAAGCTCGACAAGTCTACAACTTGTGAAAACTAAGGTGTCGACTAAGATACTTCACATATAAAACTACTACAAAACACACAAAACATAGCTAGTACAACATAATAAAAAACTCACAACACTAATACAACATAATAATAAAGCGGGTAATGAAGGTCTTCATTCTTCCATTCTACCCTTGGCTTTTCCCCCGGGGTACATCTCCCCCTTGTTCTTCTTGTTGGCCCCACCTAGCATGCACTTCCCCTTCGGAACGGATCCTCAACAGATCTACAACGGCGACGGTTTCCGGTCTCTTGCAAGACCCCATGCTCGGTCCAAAACGAGCCCATACACGGCCCACTACATCTTTGGGACCCGAGATTCTCCTCTTTGATGGCCTCATCACATCCGGGCTAGCTCCATCAACATAGCCCTCAAAGAAGGCACGGTTGGCCTTGCCAACCTCTCGATACTTCAAGTCAACAACCTCGTCCTTTCGAGATTTGGACCTTTCCTCCAAGGTTTGAGCTCTTGACCACTTGACATAAGCGGGAGTCACTGATGTGACCATAATTGGCGCATATTTAGCCCCCGAATCACCATTGTTTCCATGCTTTTTAGTGCCTATTTGGGTCATTTCTTATCTTTAGTTCTTTGTTTTGCATATTCTTTGAGATTTTGATCCCTTGGTAGGAAAGGAGTAAGAATCTTGCATTTTCGTGGCAAAACGAGGCTAAATTGATTGTATTCAATGACCAAGCATCAAGGAGAGACAAGACTAGAAGGCCTTTGTACATATCATAGTAGAAGAACAATGTTGAGAAAAGGATCCTTGAGTCCCCGAGGAAATCCCCAAGGAATTTATGAAGAAAAGGGAAGAAAAGAAGAAGAATTGAAGCTGACCAACAATCCGAACGGATTGTACCAAATCCGTCCGTCCAGCCCAATCCGAGCGTCCCACCTTGGAATCCGCTCGGATTCCCCCAGCACAATCCGAGCGTCCCTCTCCGAATCCGCTCGATTCCTCGGCCCAGATCCGGCCGTCCCGACTACGATCCGCACGGATTTCAAGATGCAGAAGATTTTCATTCTTCAAGCTACGAAAAGAGAAGCCCTTCTCTCGGAAAATACCGGATTCTCCTTGCTCAACTTAAAAAGTGTAATTACTAGTTTAGCCCTTAGTTAACCCTAATGCATCCTCCCTAATTTTCACTATAAATACCCCATTAGGCTAATTAGAGGAGTATGTTCTTCTTATCAATAATTAGTGTAGTTAATATCAATCAAATCTCTCTTTAATATTGTAATCAAGTATTAATCAAGTTTTAATCCAAGTTTTAGTTCTTTAATCTCTCTCTTGTTCATCCTTTATTTTGGGTAATTGAAGATTATTTGGGTTATTATTGGGAGATTGACAACCTCTCAATCTAGGATTCAAGTACTTCTATTATTCTTGCTTTATTATTGGAATCATTAGTAGGTATAATCTCTTTATCCCTTTTTAATTATTGTTAATTACTTTCATTTATTCATCATGTTTCATTATGTTAGTATGATTGACAACCTTTCTAGCATGATCAATATGATAATGAGTGAGTAGTCTCTTAGCTAGGGTTTAATGGGTGATTAGGGAAACCAACATGGGGAATGATTCATGCTTAAATCAATATGCTTTCATATCTTATTTGCTTGCTTGTTTTGATCTTAATACATGCACATGTTATATTTGATGAAATGCTAAGCCTATGAATCCTTGCATTTACTATCATCTTCTATCCTTTCAACTTGACTTGTAAGACATAACCCAACTCGAGTCTTGTTAGACCATGCATGTGTTGAGTAGGAAAGATTAAGTCGACTTGTAGGTGTTGTACAATCTAATCGATTCGGCTCCGGGACCCAAACTTTCCTAGGATTGTAAGATATAACCCAACTCAATCCATCACAACAATAATTGCTTGCTTATAATTTGAAAACATGTTTGTATGATCATATCCCATGATTCCCCTATGAACCCATGACACCCTAGTGCTTTTAATCAATTGTTTACACCCCTTATTTTATTCATCTTGCTAGTTTATTTTCATTGTTATTTTAGTTTAGTAACCTTCTACATCAACCCAATTTGTGACACCCCCTAGACACTACTAGTTACAATAGAATTCTCATTTCAATACCCATCCCTTGGGATCCGACCTTTACTTGCCTCTTTACTAATTGTAGAGTTGTTTGTGGAGTATAAATTGTGTTTTGTATCGACCATTAACCAACGACCACATATGCTTAATTGTGAACACGAAATGGCCTCGATCAGTCACCCATGTCGTGGCAATGGGGTTTGGTACCTCCCAAAGCGGCCGAGTGGCCCACCATCTTTCGAAGACCTCCACAAGCTCGGAGTTTCGAAAAACGTTCTCTTGGACAAGGGTATCTTGAGCGGGCACCTTTTGTTGACGCCCCATTTGCCTCATGAGCCTTTCGGGATAGATGAAGGAAGCAACCTTTAAGCCCACCACCATCAAAGAACGATAGCTAGCACCCGAAGCGGGCAACCCCGTGAAGGACGTCAATTGCCACCATGGCACTACCCAACATATGTGAGGACCACCCTCCTCCGCCAATCTTGCGGCCCAATAGGCCTCGGGGGATGCGAAGCTATCCGAGTACAACTTCTTCCTCATGGTAAGGTGACGGAAGGAATAAGAAGAAGTATCAACCGGAGGCTCTACATACCTTAGCCTCTCCAATAGCCACACTTTGAGGATCCTTCGAGATCGAAACGAAGGAGCTTCTCCACAAGAGCCCTTCTTGTCCAAGGCTTGGATGATCTCGCCAAGCACTAACCATGATGGATCCCTACCATGCTCCATTTGCTCGACTACGTGCACAAGGGTCATGCTACCATAGCATTTTGGCCCCTCCTTCTTCAAAGCATCAATAAAGAGGTATGCATGGACAAGGCAAAAGGCAAGAGCCCTCCTCCCAGCCACCTCCGAAACATTGGCATCCAATCGGTTTGAAAAAATGTTGATAAGAGCCAACATATCCACACCATGAGGAGCAAGGAGAAAGTTGACTTGACTTGTTGAAAAACCCAACATTGAACGGAATTTCTCCTTATAACACAATCGAGTCGGGGGAAGCACCAGAACACAACCCGGCCACCCACCAATGGCTTCTACTTCTTCGGCAAGAGGACAAATTTCCCCTTTCGGGAAAACGAAAACATGATGTTTCGAATCCCAAAACCGAGAGCATGCTTCAAGAAATGAGGATTGCACCTTGACTTGACAAAGCACCAACAATTGACCAACTCCCATGCAAACGAGTTGATACTTCTCGGGAGACGACAAATCCTGACACCATTGTCGCAACACATTTTCAAAAGCATCCATGAATAATTTTGTGGAAGAAGAAGAACGGTTTTTGTAGAGATGTTTTTCGTGTTTCGTATGATGAAACAATGAAGCACAAACATCCCTATTTATACAAAACAATCAGCGCGTTTTTCCAAAAAAAGGGAGTGCTGGCTTCTATCGCCAATTGGCTTGCGCCTCTTTGGGGCTGTTCTCAGGATCCCCACCTAGAATTGTCCCTTTCAAGTTGTGTTTCTCCCTGACACCTCAAACCTCCCGCCAGAATGCTTGCGCCTCTTCGGGCCTATCCAGGATGTTTTGTGTTTTCTCACACTCACATTTCCTCATTTTTGCGTTTTACGAAATCCGACACGGTTTCCATGACGCAGCTTTAAACATACGGGTTTTTATCTTCTTTTTTAAGGGGGAGGGGTAGTCGCCCCAATCCGCGATGGATCATTTCCATGTTAGTCAAAATTCCAAAATTTTTTCGCTTTTTTCACAAAAATCGAAAATTGATAACACGACGCCAGTTTTCACAAATTTCAAGCTCTCACAAATCCGAGTCTTGATCTCACAAAAATCAAAAACCAAATACACTCGCAAAAATCTACTTTAAATTCACCTCCTGACGCTTCGAGTTTGAATTTTTTTTCGAGTCACAAATCAATTTCAACAATTTCGATACAATTTAATTCAAGACACGAGTTAATTGTTCAATTTTCAAATCATTTCTTTTTGAGAAGTCCAAACGTGATGACTCGTCGCGGAAATTTCAAAATAGCATTTCAAATTTCAATTTTAACTTCGAGTCATCGTGGTTAATTTTGTTTTCAATCAAATGCTTTTTACGTGTTCACGTTTATGCGTATGTGCTACCTGTTGCCTGTTTTCTACACTAACGATGCAGGAACTACTGCGACACAGAAGGGAACTGACAGCCGACAACGCTTCTCCAAAACATAACACACACAAAAGAGAGCTGAAAATCACAAATAAACTATAATCCAAAAATACATATATACAAACCGCCTCACGCAAAATACATCGACACACGTTTGATACAAACGACTGACCATACAAACAGGAGCTAGTACAGACATCTATCATACAGACACTGGCCTAAAACAACGAACTGGGGGCTATCTGTCACCTACCGAACTAAGCACTCCCTATCCTCTCGATCGGAAAAGAAAAGGAGCAACACGGGAAACCGAGGAGCAACAACGGAAGCAGAGGTGGTTACCATGACGGTAACACCTCACTCCTACTCCACGACAAAAATAAATACAGTGTCTGGCAGACTTTGGACGATAACGAGGCCAAGAACCATGATGCGGCGCACCACCCTGGTGTTGAACCCCAATCATCAGCCATCCTGCCTATGAGTCACAATGAAAAGGAGAAGTCGGCCGCGTCAGCCGCCTCCCCTCCTCTGCGGACGCATCCTCTACCACCATCTCGGCTCTGGCAGCCTCCCCGGTCGCTTCTGCTCCTCCAGGATCATCCTCCTCCTCCAAGGCCTCAACGACAGACCCCGTAGGTCCCAGACGCTCCCCCTACAACCAAAGGCAAATAAAGAACGTCAGCCGAAATTTCGGCATTACGACGGCACAAAATGGGCAAATCCAAAAAAATCTGTAAAGCAAAACAAGGGCAATCCCGCCCGAACCCAACCAAACAAAACAATCTACAAAAAACGCACAAAAAAACGACTCGCCTTTCTTTTCTAGCAAAAGAGAATCCAAAACAACAACAAAAAAATGGCACCTCAAGACCCACACAAGGTCTGCTAACAGCCCAAAAAAAAAACGTTCCCAATGCGATGGGGTACTTTCCCACAACTCAAAAAAGGCAATTTTACGCTAATTTGAGCGCAAAAAGGTCAATATTTCAAAACACGACCACAACGAGGCAACGTGATTTTACCACGTCTCAAAGCGACCTAAACTACCAATGAAGTCCATTTCAAGGCAAACTGACTCAATTTAAGCTCAAACAGACGCTTATTTTGTCAGACATAAGACCGTCGCAAAAGACAAAATTCCAATTTTGCCCGCAATACCCAACAAAGATTCAAAGTGACAAACACGGTCTTCCCCGACTACAATACAACCTAGTGGGGCACATAACTCAAGCAAATAAACTTGACTTTGTGAAATGAGACGGTTACCTCGTCTCATTCACGTTTTTCGAGCATAGGGAGCGGGAACGGGGACAAAAATGCAAACTAAAAGCACCCCTATACCCCTAAACAGGTTTCTAATCTAATGCAATCATCAATTTCACTCGAAATTGGCTCATTCAAAAACGCCCAATTCGATTTTTAAGGGTATAAAAATTCGCCCTAATTCAATCAACAAAAAGACCAACAAATTCAAATGGATTCAAGAGAAATTACATACCTCGAGATTTTTGTTGGAATATGTGTCCTCCGACAATAATGCGATCACGACTGTTGATCATGATGATCACATGTTTAAATCTCATTATAAAGAATACAATTGGGAAGTAATATTTTTACTGTCAACTGATCAACATATATCGGTAATGATTGGCTGACTAGAGTTTGACATTACTGTCGTGCGACGGTGGTGATCAGTTGATCCCCTAGGTCATACCTATAGGACAACACTCTTAATTGATCATTTAATTAATCGTATAATGTTACGAGTTAATTAAATTACTTGAAAATTGACGGACGATTTTGGAAATAAAATTTACGTATCACATTGAAATTGATTAAAATGAGATACGGTCTGAGTAATCGAATTGTATCATTGCTCAGATGAAATTATTGATTAAGGAAACAATTAAATTTGAATGAATTATTATAAATACAAATTGTTGTGATTTATAAATTGGTAAAATATTTTGGTACAAGTAATTATGAATTACTAAGTCGATTTTTGTATGTGACGTATTTTTAATAATACGTTGATTTTTAATATGTTAAAAATGCACAACAAATTTATGCAATATATGACATGTGACATATTGACAATTGACAAAAATAAAATGGATTCCATGTTATCCATATGGACCGAAATATTGGGTGTAATTAATATATTCTTATAATGTTAATTAAAATTAGTGGAAGATGTAATCATTTTTCTACAACTAGGCATGCATACCTAGTGTGTCTTGTGGAAGAGCACCAAGCCCATGCATTGGCCTTCCTCCACCCTCCTACCCGGTTTCACCTAGAAAAGAACAAGGGTTCTTTTGCTTAAATTTTATTATTCACCATATGCATGTGTGTGTGAGTTTTATTATTCATTCATCTCATCAAAAATATTTTTAGAGAGATAAAAATATTTTCCCTCTTCCTCCTTCTCCTACCCGGTTTTAGGAGACAAAACCAAAATTATTTTGGGTCAATTTTCTTACAAAATTAATATTGTACTAGTATTTATAATATTGATTTTATTTAAGAATGTGTTTTGGGTATAATTCCTTGGGAGAGATCCTACACTTGGGTCTTTGTTCATCCAAAAGGAAAGCTCAAGAACAAAAGAGAAGGAGATCTCTTTTGTGCCCATATGAACCAAAATTCCAATGTAAGGATGAATTCTTCTTTATTTTGTTAAATTGTTTGCATGCATAAGATCACTTGTTAATTTTATGACAAATTAAAATGGAACATATATGAATATGTTAGTATATAGATGTACTTTTCCTTCAATCGGTATCAAGAGCCATGGTTGTTTGCATGCAAATCGGTTAAAAGTTTTTCCGAGTTATAAGAATAACATATAAAACTTGAATAATTAGTGTTATTATGAGATATCACGAAATTAATTTATGCATGTTAAATTTCTGGTCCTAAAATGTTTTTAGGATATTTTGGTTAATTTACGGATTTTTTATTGTTCATATTATACAATAATGGCATTTAAATATGATTTTATGAGTAAAAATGTAATTTTCGGTCTAAAATTAGCTATACTTCGAATTTTCCAGTGATTTTTGGATATGTTATCACATATATTATTTTGAGATGATCTGTAAATTTACATAATTTTTGGACATGTTATGCTCGAAAAATGGATTTTTCATTATTAAAATCGATTTTAGGTGAAAAATAGGTTAATATGAGATAAATTTCGAATCTGATCATAGAAATTTAGTATGTTGTCACATGCAATTTTACATGATGTGTGTAAAATAATGGGCTATAGTGAAGTCTTTTTGCATTGATTTATGCATTTTTGAAGAAAAATGGCATGAATAGTGACCTAATTAATGAAAAATTAATAAAACATACTCTATGACTAAAGAAAAACATCATATGTTGCATTTTATTATTTTTTTCAGATATAAAATTGAAAAGTTAATGTATATAATTTTTCACATGTTTTTATGATTATTTTAGTTAAAACCGATAAACCGCAACATTGTTTTTCCGGAAAAATTCGAAATTTTTAACCTAAGGTTTTGAACATTATGATTGTCATGGTATTTTTCCAGAATGTTCATGAGTTTAAATTTTGAATTTTGAATTTATTTGAAATTTTGTGATTTATTTGAAGTTTATAGCTTATTTTTGTAATTTTAAGTCCATTAATGAACAAATTTTATAAATATGAGTTAATTATGGTCAAATAATTGGTGAAGACTAAATTTTGAGTCCTAAGAGGTTAGGGTAATTAACTTATGCATAAATATGAATTTATGTAATTGTAAAACGTTGAAATCATGCAAATCCATAAAAACCAAGTAATATACGATATTGGCTTATTAAAGGCGATTTAGCATAAAATTGGGCATGTTCATACATATTATAATGCTGCATTTTCTTTATGATTGTCATAATTTAATTTATGTAATTTTTGAATTATGTAATTTTTTACTTAGTATGGCCTTAGTTTTAATTGGTATTACCCGAAATGTATGGGAATATCGATTCGGTTGTAATTTTATTGTGATCTCGTATCACCGTTTTGTAATTTAATAGATTTATTTTATTTTAGTTACAAATGTATAATAGGAAATTATGTAATTTGCTATGTAATTTAATTTATCTCGGAGTTCCCAAAGACGGATTTCTTCAAGATGGCGATACATAAAGACGGTGTTACCTCGAGATGCGTGCCACAACCAAAGTTCAAGGGACCAATGGAGTTGGTTTCCGAATATGTAATAGTTAAATAGTTTTTCTATTTTAGGAAGGCCATACTAGGATTTATTTTTATGTTTGCATTTTATTTATATGTTGCATGCATCGCTAAATCGCCATAACTAAAACATGCATCCTCATCTCATCGAGTTTATCGACCGTGTCAATTAGAATTATCGTAGTTCACCGCTTTAGTTCACTTAAAACGTGATAGATAATAAATTGACATGACCTCTCGCTAAAACAATTAATTGAGACATAGCCTTACCAAATAGTAGAAACCATGAAAACCTATTTCGCGAGGGAGTGCACTCGGCCATACCGGGGTACAAACCTTGTTACGTAGGGGAAGTGGGTGATGAATGTTAATCCACCGAGTTCATGTTAATGAGGGTTTCTTCGGCCATACCGTGCCCAAGTTGATGTGGATTTGGATCATGGACACATTTATTCGAAATTTGGATTGAACTCAAAAAATTTTTTTCGATAAGGGTTTCATCGGCCATACCGTGCCCTTGTCGGATGTGTTTTGGGCTATAGATAATTATTAGAGTAATTTTATCGACCAAGAGTTCTAAAAGTAGAATCGATTAAAACGTTAATCCACCGAGTTATATTAATAAGGGTTTCATCGGCCATACCGTGCCCAAGTTAATATGAATTTGGATCTTGGAATCATTTATGATAGTTGGGTAGAGGTCACTATATAAATGTTCATATCTTGTTAATATTTTACAAGTATGATTTAAAAAGACAAATGTTAATATTTCCTTTTCCTCCATATTTGTAGTTCTTTACAATGAATCCATCAAACGCTACCGCACCGATAACTATTGAGTCTTACCACAATGTTTTTGACGACGTTTGCTCCAACAATGATTTCGACACTACTAGAGAACTTCATTTTGAGATAGGTTCGGATGGAAACCTTAACTTCATCACTTCTTCTAAACCACCAACTACTACTAGACCTCGTGTGAGTCCGTCTCAGGAAGACTACCTCATACAATCTATAGGGTCTTTGTCTCTGGAAGATAAAGATGCCAAAACTAGTGGGAGCTCAAGCAATCAAGTTCTTGCTTCTAAGGGAAAAAGGTTCAAGAAGAAGGAAAAGAAAATCAAAAACTTCAAGCAAGTTAATGATGAATGCCATCATTGCTATGGCATGGGACATTGGCTTAGGAATTGTCCCGTATATTTGCGAAATATAAGGGAAGGAATCATCACTCCAAAAGGTAAAATTCCTAAGGAAATTTATGTTATTGATATAAATTATACTTCCACTACGACATGGGTACTAGATACCGGTTGTGGTTCTCACCTTTGTAATCATTTACAGGGTTTAAGAGATGTGAAGAGGCTTAGCAAGGGAGATGTGGATCTACGCCTTGGAAATGGAGCTCGGGTAGCGGCCGAATCCAAAGGAACTTATGTTTTAGCTTTGCCTAATGGATTTGAGTTGTATTTACATAATTGTTTTTATGTGCCTACACTCTCTAAAAACATTATTTCAATCGCCATGCTAGACATGGACGGTTTTTGTTTTGTCATTAAGAACAATCGTTGTACTATTTCTAGGAACGACTTGGTTATAGGCCAAGCTTCCTCTATCAATGGCATTTACATTTTAGAGACCTCAAATCCGACTAATGATATCTATAACATTCAATCAAAGAAACTCAAATCAAGTGACCCAAGTGAAGCGTTCATTTGGCATTGTCGATTAGGTCACATAAACGAGAATTGCATCAAAAGATTAATTTCGACTAATGTGATTACACCATTTGATTATCAATCATATGGTACATGCGAATATTGCCTACTTGGCAAGATGACTCATAATCCTTTTAGTGGTAAAGGGACACGAGCTAGTGAACTATTGGGACTCATACACACCGATGTATGTGGACCAATGAGTATCACCGCTCGTGGTAATTATGACTACTTTATAACCTTGACCGATGACTTGAGTAGACATGGGTATGTCTATTTAATGAAACATAAAAGTGAAGCGTTTGAGAAATTCAAGGAATTTCAAAACAAGGTAGAGAACCAATTAGACAAAAAGATAAAAGCACTACGTTCCGATCGTGGTGGAGAATATCTTAGCCTTGAATTCGATTCACACTTGAAAGGTTGTGGTATTATATCACAACTTTCTCCACCTGGAACACCACAACTCAATGGTGTTGCCGAAAGGAGAAATCGAACTCTACTTGATATGGTTCGATCCATGATGAGTCAAACCGAGTTACCGAACTCGTTTTGGGGATTTGCGATTCAAACCGCAATTAGATCTTTGAACAATAGTCCCACTAAATCCACCGAGAAGACTCCATATGAAATGTGGACGGGAAAAGTTCCCAATATATCCTATATGAGGATTTGGGGATGTGATGCTTACGTCAAAACTAAGAATGACAACAAGCTTGCCCTAAGATCCGAAAAATGCACCTTTGTAGGTTACCCCTCGGATTCTCGAGGATACTACTTCTACAAACCTCAAGAAAACAAAGTGTTTGTGTCTTGCGAGGATGTCTTCTTAGAAAGTCAATTCATTTCTAAGAGACAGAGTGGGAGAAATTTTGAACTTGACGAAGTTCAAGAGCCACAAACCGAGAAAGAGACGCAAGAAGATGTTCCTTCGTCGTCTAACACGGTTGTACCTCCTCCACTACGAAGAACGAGTCGAGTAATTCGCCATCCCGATCGATATGTGGGACTTATCGAGGAAGATGGAACACTCGATGTGTTGCTTATGGAAAGTGACGAGCCCGCCACCTACAAGGCCGCAATCTCTAGTCCAAATTCCTCCTTATGGCTTAAAGCCATGATGTCTGAAATGGATTCTATGCATGAAAACCAAGTTTGGGACTTGGTAGATTTGCCTAAAGGTGCAAGACCCCTTCAATGCAAATGGATATTCAAAGTCAAAAATGGCATAGAAGGACATGATGATGTCTACAAAGCTAGGCTAGTGGCAAAAGGATTTACGCAAGTCCAAGGTCTCCATTATGATGAGACCTTCGCCCCCGTAGCCATGCTAAGATCCATACGGATTTTGTTAGCGATTGCCGCATTTCATGATTATGAAATATGGCAAATGGATGTCAAAACCGCTTTTCTAAATGGGCATTTAGAACAGGAGGTGTACATGATACAACCCGAAGGTTTTGTTGATTCTAAAAATCCTAACAAAGTGTGCAAGCTTAAGAGATCCATTTATTGTCTTAAGCAAGCATCTAGAAGTTGGAATCATCGATTCAATCATGTTATGAAGGAAAATGGTTTCACCCGAAGTGTTGAGGAACCATGTTTATACATGAAATTTAGTGGGAGCAATGTTGTGTTCCTAATCTTGTATGTCGATGACATACTACTCATTGGAAATGATATTCCAATGTTGTCTTCTGTTAAGAAGTGGTTAGGTAACCACTTCCAAATGAAGGATTTAGGAGAGGCACAACGCATATTAGGTATCCGGATCCATAGAGATAGATCCAAGAGGATATTGGCACTAAGTCAAGAGTCTTATGTTGATAAGATTCTTCGACGGTTCAGCATGGACAAATCCAAAAGGGGTTTGGTACCTGTGGTAACCGGGACAATATTGAGCAAGACTCAATCTCCCTCCGAACCCCATGATGTTGAACGCATGAAGTTGATCCCTTATGCTTCCGCTGTTGGATCAATCATGTATGCCATGATATGCACACGTCCTTATGTCTCGTATGCCTTGAGCATGACGAGTAGATATCAAGGAAATCCAGGTGAGAGTCACTGGATAGCCGTCAAGAACATCCTAAAGTACTTGAGAAGAACTAAGGATTCTATCCTAGTGTTTGGAGGAGACACTGAGTTGCGTGTTAATGGATACACGGACTCAAGTTTTCAAACAGATAGAGATGACTTGAAATCAGAAGCTGGTTTCGTTTTTATGCTCAATGGTGGTGCCGTAAGCTGGAGAAGCTTCAAGGAAGTCAGAACCGTGGATTCTACAACGGAGGCTGAGTATATTGCAGCATCAGAAGCTGCTAAGGAAGCTGTTTGGATCAGGCAATTCACGAAAGGTCTAAAAGTAGTACCTACCGCCAATGATCCCATCACTCTCTATTGTAATAATAGTGGGACGATCTTCCAAGCTAAGGAGCCGAAGTCTAGTAATAGATCTAGACATGTACTTAGAAAATATCATGTAATAAGAGATTTCATTGAAAGAAAGGAAATTGCGATTTGTAAGGTTGGGACGGATGACAACATAGCCGATCCGCTCACCAAGCCTTTATCGCAGGCTAAACATGATGGACATATGGCGTCCATGGGACTTAAACGTGTACCAAGTCTATGTAAGATTTTGAAATGAAGTAAAAGTGTTGTTTTTGTTCATGTTCATAATCACATTTGTCTTTTATCTTTAATTTATACATTGTTACATCCAAACGGGTTGTAGTGACAATTGAACCCCGTTAAAGTGAACACGGATTAACATAGTATTTGCCCATAGTCACTTGTATGAGGTTACATCTCGAAGTGACTAGAGTGTGATGCGATTGATGGCAAGTTCAAGTGCCATAGAGTCATGTGAGATGACTAGTCGATCACATAGGAAGACTGTTAGGAACATTTTGTCGGGCCTTATGACCGCTTATAGAGTTCTGGCAATTTATATAGCCTGGTCGTGGCGAGAGCTACTATAGTATTCTAATGAGTCGATTCTTTTGACTAAAGACTATTCACCTAAGATGGCACAGTTTCAGATTAACTTTGATTTGTGTTACTACGACCTTCGTAAATGGGGTCAAATGGGCACATTTTGGGTTATGATGGCTGTGGCTAGTTGAAGGGAATGAGTGCGATAGGAATTGTCCACCCCTAGTCAGGGTTATAACAATATCTCAGGGCCACTCGAGGAGTAATGAACTGGAAATGCGTGGCCACGCTCGGAAAGTATCTATGATAGATAAGTCCGGTCAATCAGTTATTCTCCAGATCGAGGAAACCACTCTCGATATGATCACTTGCAAGTACGACCTGAAAGACACCTTGCATTGAGTGGGAGATAGTAATAGGACAATTGAATTGGTGACGCACACTTGTCGAGGACAAGTGGGAGATTGTTGGAATATGTGTCCTCCGACAATAATGCGATCACGACTGTTGATCATGATGATCACATATTTAAATCTCATTATAAAGAATACAATTGGGAAGTAATATTTTTACTGTCAACTGATCAACATATATCGGTAATGATTGGCTGACTAGAGTTTCACATTGCGTCGTGCGACGGTGGTGATCGATTGATCCCCTAGGTCATACCTATAGGGCAACACTCTTAATTGATCATTTAATTAATCGTATAATGTTACGAGTTAATTAAATTACTTGAAAATTGACGGACGATTTTGGAAGTAAAATTTACGTATCACATTGAAATTGATTAAAATGAGATACGGTCTGAGTAATCGAATTGTATCATTACTCAGATGAAATTATTGTTTAAGGAAACAATTAAATTTGAATGAATTATTATAAATACAAATTGTTGTGATTTATAAATTGGTAAAATATTTTTGTACAAGTAATTATGAATTACTAAGTCGATTTTTGTATGTGACGTATTTTTAATAATACGTTGATTTTTAATATGTTAAAAATGCACAACAAATTTATGCAATATATGACATGTGACATATTGACAATTGACAAAAATAAAATGGATTCCATGTTATCCATATGGACCGAAATATTGGGTGTAATTAACATATTCTTATAATGTTAATTAAAATTAGTGGAAGATGTAATCATTTTTCTACAACTAGGCATGCATACCTAGTGTGTCTTGTGGAAGAGCACCAAACCCATGCATTGGCCTTCCTCCACCCTCCTACTCGGTTTCACCTAGAAAAGAACAAGGGTTCTTTTGCTTAAATTTTATTATTCACCATATGCATGTGTGTGTGAGTTTTATTATTCATTCATCTCATCAAAAATATTTTTAGAGAGATAAAAATATTTTCCCTCTTCCTCCTTCTCCTACCCGGTTTTAGGAGACAAAACCAAAATTATTTTGGGTCAATTTTCTTACAAAATTAATATTGTACTAGTATTTATAATATTGATTTTATTTAAGAATGTGCTTTGGGTATAATTCCTTGGGAGAGATCCTACACTTGGGTCTTTGTTCATCCAAAAGGAAAGCTCAAGAACAAAAGAGAAGGAGATCTCTTTTGTGCCCATATGAACCAAAATTCCAATGTAAGGATGAATTCTTCTTTATTTTGTTAAATTGTTTGCATGCATAAGATCACTTGTTAATTTTATGACAAATTAAAATGGAACATATATGAATATGTTAGTATATAGATCTAATTTTCCTTCAATCGGTATCAAGAGCCATGGTTGTTTGCATGCAAATCGGTTAAAAGTTTTTCCGAGTTATAAGAATAACATATAAAACTTGAATAATTAGTGTTATTATGATATATCACGAAATTAATTTATGCATGTTAAATTTCTGGTCCTAAAATGTTTTTAGGATATTTTGGTTAATTTACGGATTTTTTATTGTTCATATTATACAATAATGGCATTTAAATATGATTTTATGAGTAAAAATGTAATTTTCGGTCTAAAATTAGCTATACTTCGAATTTTCCAGTGATTTTTGGATATGTTATCACATATATTATTTTGAGATGATCTGTAAATTTTCATAATTTTTGGACATGTTATGCTCGAAAAATGGATTTTTCATTATTAAAATCGATTTTAGGTGAAAAATAGGTTAATATGAGATAAATTTTGAATCTGATCATAGAAATTTAGTATGTTGTCACATGCAATTTTACAAGATGTGTGTAAAATAATGGGCTATAGTGAAGTCTTTTTGCATTGATTTATGGATTTTTGAAGAAAAATGGCATGAATAGTGACCTAATTAATGAAAAATTAATAAAACATACTCTATGACTAAAGAAAAACATCATATGTTGCATTTTATTATCTTTTTCAGATCTAAAATTGAAAAGTTAATGTATATAATTTTTCACATGTTTTTATGATTATTTTAGTTAAAACCGATAAACCGCAACATTGTTTTTCCGAAAAAATTCGAAATTTTTAACCTAAGGTTTTGAATATTATGATTGTCATGGTATTTTTCCAGAATTTTCATGAGTTTAAATTTTGAATTTTGAATTTATTTGAAATTTTGTGATTTATTTGAAGTTTATAGCTTATTTTTGTAATTTTAAGTCCATTAATGAACAAATTTTATAAATATGAGTTAATTATGGTCAAATAATTGGTGAAGACTAAATTTTGAGTCCTAAGAGGTTAGGGTAATTAACTTATGCATAAATATGAATTTATGTAATTGTAAAATGTTGAAATCACGCAAATCCGTAAAAACCAAGTAATATACGATATTGGCTTATTAAAGGCGATTTAGCATAAAATTGGGCATGTTCATACATATTATAATGCTGTATTTTCTTTATGATTGTCATAATTTAATTTATGTAATTTTTGAATTATGTAATTTTTTACTTAGTATGGCCTTAGTTTTAATTGGTATTACCCGAAATGTATGGGAATATCGATTCGGTTGTAATTTTATTGTGATCTCGTATCACCGTTTTGTAATTTAATAGATTTATTTTATTTTAGTTACAAATGTATAATAGGAAATTATGTAATTTGCTATGTAATTTAATTTATCTCGGAGTTCCCAAAGACGGATTTCTTCAAGATGGCGATACATAAAGACGGTGTTACCTCGAGATGCGTGCCACAACCAAAGTTCAAGGGACCAATGGAGTTGGTTTCCGAATATGTAATAGTTAAATAGTTTTTCTATTTTAGGAAGGCCATACTAGGATTTATTTTTATGTTTGCATTTTATTTATATGTTGCATGCATCGCTAAATCGCCATAACTAAAACATGCATCCTCATCTCATCGAGTTTATCGACCGTGTCAATTAGAATTATCGTAGTTCACCGCTTTAGTTCACTTAAAACGTGATAGATAATAAATTGACATGACCTCTCGCTAAAACAATTAATTGAGACATAGCCTTACCAAATAGTAGAAACCATGAAAACCTATTTCGCGAGGGAGTGCACTCGGCCATACCGGGGTACAAACCTTGTTACGTAGGGGAAGTGGGTGATGAATGTTAATCCACCGAGTTCATGTTAATGAGGGTTTCATCGGCCATACCGTGCCCAAGTTGATGTGGATTTGGATCATGGACACATTTATTCGAAATTTGGATTGAACTCAAAAAAAGTTTTTCGATAAGGGTTTCATCGGCCATACCGTGCCCTTGTCGGATGTGTTTTGGGCTATAGATAATTATTAGAGTAATTTTATCGACCAAGAGTTCTAAAAGTAGAATCGATTAAAACGTTAATCCACCGAGTTATATTAATAAGGGTTTCATCGGGCATACCGTGCCCAAGTTAATATGAATTTGGATCTTGGAATCATTTATGATAGTTGGGTAGAGGTCACTATATAAATGTTCATATCTTGTTAATATTTTACAAGTATGATTTAAAAAGACAAATGTTAATATTTCCTTTTCCTCCATATTTGTAGTTCTTTACAATGAATCCATCAAACGCTACCGCACCGATAACTATTGAGTCTTACCACAATGTTTTTGACGACGTTTGCTCCAACAATGATTTTGACACTACTAGAGAACTTCATTTTGAGATAGGTTCGGATGGAAACCTTAACTTCATCACTTCTTCTAAACCACCTACTACTACTAGACCTCGTGTGAGTCCGTCTCAGGAAGACTACCTCATACAATCTATAGGGTCTTTGTCTCTGGAAGATAAAGATGCCAAAACTAGTGGGAGCTCAAGCAATCAAGTTCTTGCTTCTAAGGGAAAAAGGTTCAAGAAGAAGGAAAAGAAAATCAAAAACTTCAAGCAAGTTAATGATGAATGCCATCATTGCTATGGCATGGGACATTGGCTTAGGAATTGTCCCGTATATTTGCGAAATATAAGGGAAGGAATCATCACTCCAAAAGGTAAAATTCCTAAGGAAATTTATGTTATTGATATAAATTATACTTCCACTACGACATGGGTACTAGATACCGGTTGTGGTTCTCACCTTTGTAATCATTTACAGGGTTTAAGAGATGTGAAGAGGCTTAGCAAGGGAGATGTGGATCTACGCCTTGGAAATGGAGCTCGGGTAGCGGCCGAATCCAAAGGAACTTATGTTTTAGCTTTGCCTAATGGATTTGAGTTGTATTTACATAATTGTTTTTATGTGCCTACACTCTCTAAAAACATTATTTCAATCGCCATGCTAGACATGGACGGTTTTTGTTTTGTCATTAAGAACAATCGTTGTACTATTTCTAGGAACGACTTGGTTATAGGCCAAGCTTCCTCTATCAATGGCATTTACATTTTAGAGACCTCAAATCCGACTAATGATATCTATAACATTCAATCAAAGAAACTCAAATCAAGTGACCCAAGTGAAGCGTTCATTTGGCATTGTCGATTAGGTCACATAAACGAGAATTGCTTCAAAAGATTAATTTCGACTAATGTGATTACACCATTTGATTATCAATCATATGGTACATGCGAATATTGCCTACTTGGCAAGATGACTCATAATCCTTTTAGTGGTAAAGGGACACGAGCTAGTGAACTATTGGGACTCATACACACCGATGTATGTGGACCAATGAGTATCACAGCTCGTGGTAATTATGACTACTTTATAACCTTCACCGATGACTTGAGTAGACACGGGTATGTCTATTTAATGAAACATAAAAGTGAAGCGTTTGAGAAATTCAAGGAATTTCAAAACAAGGTAGAGAACCAATTAGACAAAAAGATAAAAGCACTACGTTCCGATCGTGGTGGAGAATATCTTAGCCTTGAATTCGATTCACACTTGAAAGGTTGTGGTATTATATCACAACTTTCTCCACCTGGAACACCACAACTCAATGGTGTTGCCGAAAGGAGAAATCGA
This sequence comes from Silene latifolia, assembly GCF_048544455.1. Classification (NCBI taxonomy): domain Eukaryota; kingdom Viridiplantae; phylum Streptophyta; class Magnoliopsida; order Caryophyllales; family Caryophyllaceae; genus Silene; species Silene latifolia. The sequence continues at coordinate 74,559,550 of NC_133536.1, forward strand.
ACTCTACTTGATATGGTTCGATCCATGATGAGTCAAACCGAGTTACCGAACTCGTTTTGGGGATTTGCGATTCAAACCGCAATTAGATCTTTGAACAATAGTCCCACTAAATCCACCGAGAAGACTCCATATGAAATGTGGACGGGAAAAGTTCCCAATATATCCTATATGAGGATTTGGGGATGTGATGCTTACGTCAAAACTAAGAATGACAACAAGCTTGCCCTAAGATCCGAAAAATGCACCTTTGTAGGTTACCCCTCGGATTCTCGAGGATACTACTTCTACAAACCTCAAGAAAACAAAGTGTTTGTGTCTTGCGAGGCTGTCTTCTTAGAAAGTCAATTCATTTCTAAGAGACAGAGTGGGAGAAATTTTGAACTTGACGAAGTTCAAGAGCCACAAACCGAGAAAGAGACGCAAGAAGATGTTCCTTCGTCGTCTAACACGGTTGTACCTCCTCCACTACGAAGAACGAGTCGAGTAATTCGCCATCCCGATCGATATGTGGGACTTATCGAGGAAGATGGAACACTCGATGTGTTGCTTATGGAAAGTGACGAGCCCGCCACCTACAAGGCCGCAATCTCTAGTCCAAATTCCTCCTTATGGCTTAAAGCCATGAAGTCCGAAATGGATTCTATGCATGAAAACCAAGTTTGGGACTTGGTAGATTTGCCTAAAGGTGCAAGACCCCTTCAATGCAAATGGATATTCAAAGTCAAAAATGGCATAGAAGGACATGATGATGTCTACAAAGCTAGGCTAGTGGCAAAAGGATTTACCCAAGTCCAAGGTCTCCATTATGATGAGACCTTCGCCCCCGTAGCCATGCTAAGATCCATACGGATTTTGTTAGCGATTGCCGCATTTCATGATTATGAAATATGGCAAATGGATGTCAAAACCGCTTTTCTAAATGGGCATTTAGAAGAGGAGGTGTACATGATACAACCCGAAGGTTTTGTTGATTCTAAAAATCCTAACAAAGTGTGCAAGCTTAAGAGATCCATTTATGGTCTTAAGCAAGCATCTAGAAGTTGGAATCATCGATTCAATCATGTTATGAAGGAAAATGGTTTCACCCGAAGTGTTGAGGAACCATGTTTATACATGAAATTTAGTGGGAGCAATGTTGTGTTCCTAATCTTGTATGTCGATGACATACTACTCATTGGAAATGATATTCCAATGTTGTCTTCTGTTAAGAAGTGGTTAGGTAACCACTTCCAAATGAAGGATTTAGGAGAGGCACAACGCATATTAGGTATCCGGATCCATAGAGATAGATCCAAGAGGATATTGGCACTAAGTCATGAGTCTTATGTTGATAAGATTCTTCGACGGTTCAGCATGGACAAATCCAAAAGGGGTTTGGTACCTATGGTAACCGGGACGATATTGAGCAAGACTCAATCTCCCTGCGAACCCCATGATGTTGAACGCATGAAGTTGATCCCTTATGCTTCCGCTGTTGGATCAATCATGTATGCCATGATATGCACACGTCCTGATGTCTCGTATGCCTTGAGCATGACGAGTAGATATCAAGGAAATCCGGTGAGAGTCACTTTGGATAGCCGTCAAGAACATCCTTAAGTACTTGAGAAGAACTAAGGATTCTATCCTAGTGTTTGGAGGAGACACCGAGTTGCATGTTAATGGATACACGGACTCAAGTTTTCAAACAGATAGAGATGACTTGAAATCACAAGTTGGTTTCGTTTTTATGCTCAATGGTGGTGCCGTAAGCTGGAGAAGCTTCAAGGAAGTCAGAACCGCGGATTCTACAACGGAGGTGAGTATATTGCAAAGATCGAAGCGCTAAGGAAGCTGTTTGGATCAGGCAATTCACGGAAGGTCTAAAAGTAGTACCTACCGCCAATGATCCCATCACTCTCTATTGTAATAATAGTGGGACGATCTTCCAAGCTAAGGAGCCGAAGTCTAGTAATAGATCTAGACATGTACTTAGAAAATATCATGTAATAAGAGATCTCATTGAAAGAAAGGAAATTGCGATTTGTAAGGTTGAGACGGATGACAACATAGCCGATCCGCTCACCAAGCCTTTATCGCAGGCTAAACATGATGGACATATGGCGTCCATGGGACTTAAACGTGTACCAAGTCTATGTTAGATTTTGAAATGAAGTAAAAGTGTTGTTTTTGTTCATGTTCATAATCACATTTGTCTTTTATCTTTAATTTATACATTGTTACATCCAAACGGGTTGTAGTGACAATTGAACCCCGTTAAAGTGAACACGGATTAACATAGTATTTGCCCATAGTCACTTGTATGAGGTGACGTCTCGAAGTGACTAGAGTGTGATGCGATTGATGGCAAGTTCAAGTGCCATAGAGTCATGTGAGATGACTAGTTGATCACATAGGCAGACTGTTAGGAACATTTTGTCGGGCCTTATGACCGCTTATAGAGTTCTGGCAATTTATATAGCCTGGTCGTGGCGAGAGCTACTATAGTATTCTAATGAGTCCATTATTTTGACTAAAGACTATTCACCTAAGATGGCACAGTTTCAGATTAACTTTGATTTGTGTTACTACGACCTTCGTAAATGGGGTCAAATGGGCACATTTTGGGTTATGATGGATGTGGCTAGTTGAAGGGAATGAGTGCGATAGGAATTGTCCACCCCTAGTCAGGGTTATAACAATATCTCAGGGCCACTCGAGGAGTAATGAACTGGAAATGCGTGGCCACGCTCGGAAAGTATCTATGATAGATAAGTCCGGTCAATCAGTTATTCTCCAGATCGAGGAAACCACTCTCGATATGATCACTTGCAAGTACGACCTGAAAGGCACCTTGCATTGAGTGGGAGATAGTAATAGGACAATTGAATTGGTGACGCACACTTGTCGAGGACAAGTGGGAGATTGTTGGAATATGTGTCCTCCGACAATAATGCGATCACGACTGTTGATCATGATGATCACATGTTTAAATCTCATTATAAAGAATACAATTGGGAAGTAATATTTTTCTTGTCAACTCGATCAACATATATCGGTAATGATTGGTGACTAGAGTTTCACACATTGTCGTCGTGCGACGGTGGTGATCGAGTTGATCCCCTAGGTCATACCTATAGGGCAACACTCTTAATTGATCATTTAATTAATCGTATAATGTTACGAGTTAATTAAATTACTTGAAAATTGACGGACGATTTTGGAAGTAAAATTTACGTATCACATTGAAATTGATTTAAATGAGATACGGTCCGAAATAATCGAATTGTATCATTACTCGGATGAAATTATTGTTTAAGGAAACAATTAAATTTGAATGAATTATTATAAATACAAATTGTTGTGATTTATAAATTGGTAAAATATTTTGGTACAAGTAATTATGAATTACTAAGTCGATTTTTGTATGTGACGTATTTTTAATAATACGTTGATTTTTAATATGTTAAAAATGCACAACAAATTTATGCAACATATGACATGTGACATATTGACAATTGACAAAAATAAAATGGATTACATGTTATCCATATGGACCGAAATATTGGGTGTAATTAACATATTCTTATAATGTTAATTAAAATTAGTGGAAGATGTAATCATTTTTCTACAACTAGGCATGCATACCTAGTGTGTCTTGTGGAAGAGCACCAAGCCCATGCATTGGTCTTCCTCCACCCTCCTACCCGGTTTCACCTAGAAAAGAACAAAGGTTCTTTTGCTTAAATTTTATTATTCACCATATGCATGTGTGTGTGAGTTTTATTATTCATTCATCTCATCAAAATTATTTTTAGAGAGATAAAAATATTTTCCCTCTTCCTCCTTCTCCTACCTGGTTTTAGGAGACAAAACCAAAATTATTTTGGGTCAATTTTCTTACAAAATTAATATTGTACTAGTATTTATAATATTGATTTTATTTAAGAGTGTGCTTTGGGTATAATTCCTTGGGAGATATCCTACACTTGGGTCTTTGTTCATCCAAAAGGAAAGCTCAAGAACAAAAGAGAAGGAGATCTCTTTTGTGCCCATATGAACCGAAATTCCAATGTAAGGATGAATTCTTCTTTATTTTGTTAAATTGTTTGCATGCATAAGATCACTTGTTAATTTTATGACAATTAAAATGGAACATATATGAATATGTTAATATATAGATCTACTTTTCCTTCAATTTTTTGGTTGGGTTTTTGAGTTTTTTTGAAGAAGACGAAGTGAATGGGATGGTCCTGATCCTTGCGTCTTTTTACAGAAAAAAAAGGGGAGTTCCTTTCCTTCGCCGAGTAGCCCGCGCCTCATTGAGGCGTCCCTATTTCATTCAGCAGAATTTTGGGCTTTGGCCCAGTTCCACACACGTTTTACTCAAAATTTCAATGACGGAACTAAAGATCGTCATTTTCAAGTCAAGGATCAATAATAGTGAAGTTCAAAATTCACTATTTCTTCAAATTTCAAGCGACGGCAATTAAAAGCGTCATTCCAAAAAATAATAGTGAAATTCAAAATTCACTATTTCTTCAAATTTCAAGCGACGGCAATTAAAACCGTCATTTCAAAAATAATAGTGAAATTCAAAATTCACTATTTCTTCAAATTTCAAGCGACGACAATTAAAACCATCATTTCAAAAATAATAGTGAAATTCAAAATTCACTATTTCTTCAAATTTCAAGCGACGGCAATTTAAACCGCCATTTCAAAAATAATAGTGAAATTCAAAATTCACTATTTCTTCAAATTTCAAATGACGGCAATTAATACTGTCATTTCAAAAAATAATAGTGAAATTCAAAATTCACTATTTCTTCAAAATTTCAAACGACGGCAATTAAAACCGTCATTTCAAAAATAATAGTGAGAATTCAAAATCCACTATTCCTTCAAATGTCAGCGACGGCAACAAAAACCGTCACTTCAAAAACAATAACAGTGAAATTCAAAATTCGCTATTTCCACGGCGGCGTCAAAAGCCCCATCTGTAGAAAAACAAGCAGGTAGCGGGATTCAAACCCGCTATCCCCACAAACATTCAATACAAACACCGAGATTCCCCAACAGGATGTCGGGGGCTTCCTTGCGAAGCCCGCTATTTCAAAATAAGCCAGTCCAACGCGGCTATTTCCACAGTCGATCAATCGACTCTTCATCATGGCTGGCGGGCCTTACAATCGCATATGGCTGGCGGGCCTTACAGTCGCATACAGCTGGCGGGCCATACAATCGCTTATGGATGGCGGGCCTTACAATCGCATATGGCTGGCGGGCCTTACAATCGCATATGGCTGGCGGGCCTTACAATCGCATATGGCTGGCGGCCTTAAATTCGCATATGGCTGGCGGGCCTTACAATCGCATATGGCTGGCGGGCCTTACAACGCATATGGCTGGCGAGTCTTACAACACATCGTGGTTGGCGAGCCCCTTTCATATACGCGCAGCGGCTGGCGAGCCCCTTCATATACGCCCCGCGCCTGGCGAGCCCCCTCATGTACGCACCGCGGCTGGCGAGCCCCCTCATATACGCGCAGGGGCTGGCGAGCCCCTTCATATACGCACGGCAGGTAGCGAGCCTTTGTCCGCAAACAATATATAACTCAAGGACATATCTCGAAGATGCCTCAGGTATGACTCCTTCTTATGGCTGGCGAGCCTTTGTACGTAGTCGAACGGACATTAAACGACTCGCACGGACAGTCGACAGACTCTAAACTGTTCCCGATAATAGTTCCTTTGTTCGTACCCTCGAGTCGCCTTGGCGTCGCCCTTCCCGACGGCAGGTCCTTGGCCCAGGTCCTTTCGAGCCGCCTCGACGTCGCTTGGGTCTCCAGGTTGTAATCTTCGACTGACCTGGGGGCTCTACTTTGACTTTCGCCCTGTCCACGCCTCAGTCAAAGTGGGGGCTCTGTAGATACCCAGTATCTGTTGAGACTCAAACAAACACCCGATGTTTATCGGACAACAACATGCTTAGGAATCGCAGCGTTTGATCGACAGTTTGTGTACAACTTTACGTCGGAAAACTTAAAACGATTTCGAAAATAAAACATTTCAAAACTTTTCAAAAGAACCTTGAGTGTGTAATGCATGACGATGGGGTCGCAATGACACTAACAAGAGTCAAAACTGAAACCGGACCAAAAACCGACTCAAAATTCAAATCCCGACTCCAACAACGAGTCAAACCTAGTTAAACACAAAAAACAAACCATTCAAATGCTTCTATGTTATTATTTCCCGGAATCTTACATAGTCAAGTACCAAACATGTTCATCTAAATCCTAGGATAGAACAAATCATGATTGCATTCGTGTGATAGTGACAAGACACCTCGAAGACGTGCGACGTGGCTCGCGCCTCTTTGAGCAGCCCAGGTGGCCACGTCGCTCAAAACTCACACAACCACTCATTCTCCTATAAATACCCCTCAAATGCCACCATTTGAGAGTTACGCGAGTGTCCGCCCTCTCATTTCTCCCTTAAAATTCTAGACTCGACTTTTGATGTGACCATAATTAGCGCACATTTAGTCCCCTAATTGAGCCTATTTTGCATACTATTATAGCATTTTATGGCCATTTTATCCGTCAAAACCTTCCTATTTGCTTTTCTACCGCATTTCATATGTTTTGTAGAAAAGAAGATAATAAGGCGGAAATTCCCGTCTTTTGTGCATATTTGGAAGCCATTTGATGATACTAGATGGACTAGTATGAAGAGGAGGCAAGAATGATGACCAAAGATGTAGGAATAAAGTGTTTGTAGAAGGATCAAAGGGTTATAAGTAAGAATGACGAGAGGGAAGGCAATTCATGAAGAAAATCGCTCGAAACGCAAACCAAGGGTTGCTCATTTGGCTCTGAAAATATGCTAGATGGAACGGCGTCGAAAAAACAAGCGATCTAGGCTTTTGAATCACTCCAATAGGAGTCCGGATGAGAAAATGACGTCCGTTTTACAATCCGAGCTCAAACAAAGAAGCTGTACAAGAATCCGCGCGTCCCGCGCTGAAGACGCTCGGATTGCCCAATCCGCTCGGATTGCTCTGAATCCGCTCGGATTCTCCCACTACAATCCGAGCGTCTTGCTCTTGAATCCGCTCGGATTCCACCGCAAGAATCCGGCCGTCCCGACTCCAATCCGCTCGGATTTCTTTCCGATGATTTTCGTGTTCTTCAAGCTCGAGAAAGACGCCCTTCCTCTGAAAAATCCCGGAGGCTCCTTGCTCAACTTAAAAAGTGTAATTACTAGTTTAGCCCTTAGTTAACCCTAATGCATCCTCCCTAATTTTCACTATAAATACCCCATTTGTAAATAATCAAACCATCAAGTTTTATTAGATTAGAAATTCCTCTTAGATTAGATTAGGAGTAGATTAGAATAGATTAATCTCAATCTTTCCACACAAATTACACATTAATCTCTCCTTAATTATTGTTCAAGTTTATTATTCAAGTTTATTATTGGGTAATTGAAGATTATTGGGTTATTATTGGGAGATTGACAACCTTCCATCAATCATCAATTTCTTCTATTATTCTTTGCATTATTATTTTGGAATCTCCATAGGTATAATTCTCTTAATCCTTGTTTTAATTATTGTTAATCTTTCTTACTTGTTCATCATGTTTGGCTTTGTTAGTATGATTGACAACCTTATTAACATGTTAAACTTGATCATTAGTGAGTAGTTACTTAGCTAGGATTAATGGGTAATTAGGGGAAACCAACATGGGGAATGATTCATGCTTAAATTAATATGCTTTCATGGTTTATTTGCTTGCTTGTTTTGATCTCAACTCATGCACATGTTATGTTTGATGAAATGCTAAGCCTATGAATCCTTGCATTTACTACCATCTCTTATCTTTTCAATGAGACTTGTAAGACATAAACCAACTCGAGTCTCATTAGACCATGCATGTTGTTGAGTAGGGAAGACTAAGTCGACTTGTAGGTGTTGTACAATCTAATCGATTCGGCTCCGGGACCCAAACTTTCCTAGGATTGTAAGATATAACCCAACTCAATCCATCACAACAATAATTGCTTGCTTATAGTTTGAGAACATGTTTGTATGATCAATTCCCATGAATCCCCTATGACCCCATGATATCCTAGCACTTTTAGCCATTTGTTTACATCTTTCCCTTTATTGCTTGTTTTACCTTATTGTTTGCATTAGTCTAGATACAACTACAAACCCAACCAAAATGTGACACTAGCATAAATTGATATAGATAGACTTAGAACCCAAAGCACACCGTCCCATGGATCGACCTCGACTTACCGCTAGCTAGTTGTATGTTGAGTATTATAAATTGTGTTTGATTGGATGAGTGACGACATCACCCACATCAAAATGGCGCCGTTGCCGGGGATGGTGCTATGTGATTAAGTTCTTACTTGTTTGTCTATTTTGATCGTGCTTTTACCTTGAGGAACTTGTTCCTCAAGGATTGTTTTTACCGTTTTCTTGTAGTTTCCTTGTTTGTAGTTATATCTTTGTCCTAGTTATGATGATGACCGAAGGCTTGGCACATGGAGTATGTGGTGAATCTTTTGAGTATGATTACCATGGGTATGGGGAGTTTTTGGAGCAAGTTGAAACAAACCTACCTTACAACTCATACAATGAAAGTCCTAACCACTACCCCAACTTTTCTTACCAAAGCCCCCACATCCAACATCCACAACAACCACCCTCCCAAAACCCACTTTACAATCAATGCCAAATGTCACCCTACAATGAACACCCATACCACCAATTTCCCATGTACCCACAACAAGAGAATGAGCATAATCTTGACATGCAAAGTGTGGTTCTCCAAATGTTAAGGTGCCAACAAAATCTCTTCATGAAAATGCTAGAAGAGAGCCAAGCTAGGGACAATGTTCTCAAAAACATTGTTACTAATAGTGAGAAGTTGGCAAATCAAATTGCCCAAATGGAGGCCACCCAAATGCTAAATGAAGAACAAGGGGAAGATAATGAGGGTGAAGAAGAATTTGGATGGCATTATGAAGCTACTCTTGTGAATCCCCCACCACCTCCTAAATTCATAAGTATTGAACACCCCATATTCCAACTTGTACCCAACTTTACAAACATTCATGATAGATGTGAATATGAAGATGTTACTTTTGAGGAAGGGGAGTGCTTGATTGATTATGGACCAAGAGTGGATGATGAATTGAAGCATGATGAAGTTGGAGAGGAGAGCAATGGTGGATATGAATTGGAGGCCAATTATGAGACAAGCACTTTGTCTAAATTGCCTCATGTATCTAGCTCCCACACTAGCCTTGCTTCTCCAATTTGGGACACCTATGATGATGATGATGATGAGGAAGACCTCCCACCACAATTTCCCTCTATGACCCATGTAGAGGAAGTGTGTTCCCTTGACACTTATGGGAATGGAGGTAAAACTTTGAAAGAAGAGGTTGATGAATTTGAACTTGCAATCTTTGGGGAATTGAGAGGCCAAGAGGAAAACTATGATGTTGGCATCTTTGATCATAGTTTGGAAGAAATTGAAGCTCTTTTCTTTGGAAATGGTTCAAGTTCTAAGGAGGGTCAAGAAGAAAGTAAAGACAACGAAAGCATGAATGACCTCAATGGATTGATGAATCAATGCTCTATCATCATAGAATTTGAAAGAGATGGTAAAGAGTGGAAGCCTCCGGATGAATATGGGCAATATTTCATACCTTGTATTGACAAGAATCATGGGCTTGTTGGTTTGAAGCATTGGAAGAAGCCAAGTGCCAAGGGCAAAACAAATGGGAGAGTGTTTGGCAAGATCTATTCCAAGCAAAGATGGGTAAACTACGTTTTGACATCACCAATCTCCTATTTATGCCTACATGAAGCCCATTCAAAAGCCTTTGACCGGTTGTTGAGAGCATTAAGCAACATGGACAACATCAATAATCATGGCAAGACGGAATGAGTTTGGTGGAGTCCTCCCTCAAACCACCATTTGTAAGATACCCTTTTCTTTGTCTTTGCATTACATTTACACTTGCATTTAGTAATATACGTATACATTTAGCTTGCATTTGTATTATATTTCATATTTCATTTGCATTAGCTAGTTCATTTGTATAGTTTGCATTATAATATATCTCACATGATTCATGTAGATAGTTGCATATAGACTAGAATTCATGCATAGTCACTAATGGCCAAACCTATTCATTTCTACACTAGAAATAGTGTTTAAATCGGTTTGGGGAGGTTTGATCATAGGTGACTTAAGCATTTAGCATGCATCATATAGTATAGTTTAGATTGCATTCATTTGTTATATATGTCATATAGAATTGCATTTAGTTAGAGCATGCATTCATTCATATCATATTGCATTTGTACTTTATTTCAAAAAAGTCAAAAAATTCAAAAACATGTATTTCCTTTTTTATTCCTACTCCTACATGTACATTGAGGACAATGTCCAAAATAAAGTGGGGGATGGGAATTTATATTCCAAAACGCATAAAAATTGAAAAATTTCGAAAAATCACAAAATATGTCCTTTAATTTCATAAAAACAAAACCCATAAAAATTTGAAAAATTCAAAAATTCAAAAACATGTTCATTTCCTTTGTAGTGTAATTTTGTATATATTGTGTTTGTTCATCCTTGTTCACATTTATTGACTACGCCACATCCGAGACATGAGGATATTGAAGACCGCATGGTATGATCTTTCCAATCTCCTTTTTTCCTCTTTATGTTAATGACTATGTGGCTTTATTTTGATTGATGCGGTATAACAATGTGAACTTAGGATTTGCATTTAGATTATTTGGCATACTAGTTGGTAGAATCATTTGCATTAGGATGTGTATATGTTAGTTGCATCATGGCATGTAGTTTGCATGTTAGAAAATTTTGCGAAACCGTCTATTTGGGAAGCTTGACAAGTGTATATAGGCCCTAGTAGATGCTTTTTGTTCTTAAGACTTTGCTTGTTAGAATACTTGTAAAACACCCTAGGATGTGTCATGCTAGTATCCTTTGACCCATGGATTAAGGCCTAGTCAAGAGTACCTTGTGGTGTGATAACTCCTTGGCTACCGTTTATTCCAAGGTGACCCTTGAAACCATGCATACTTCTATCATTCATCCATGTTCTACCACATTTTTGTCACAAAAAGGGAATGGGCACAAAACAAAAAGAAATCTATTTGAGTTCAATGAAATGAAAAAGTGAAAGAAAGTTTGCAAAAATGCATCAAATGAAAAGAGGAGCAAAAATAGAACTCCTAAAGCTTCAAATACAAGGCACCCTCGTTACTAATTGGGGTGACTTTGAAAATGTTCAAAAAGAAATGCAAAAAAATTGTCAAGTATTGAAATGCCAAAAATCAAAAGAATGGCAAAGAAAGTGTTCTCAAATGTCAAATGCCAAAGAAATTGGGGGGAAAACAAAAACAAAAACAAACTCCCAAAAGTGAAACTCAAATATCTATCGATCCCTTTATCCATCGTATCCATTTTTGTGCATGGTAGAGAGGGGACGACCCTTCTTCTTGTCTAGGCAAGAGGGGGAATTCCGCGATCCTCCAGTGTTTCTAACACCATAGGGAGTCTACTCTTGACAAAAGCATTTAACGATTGAGGACAAAGGTACCCTAGCTTGACACAACTTGGAGGTGATTTGCTGGTATCCTTCTAGGCTTAGTAGTTTGAACAAATTGCATCTTTGAAGGATTGTGTACCCTTGAATCGCTTCCCTTGTAGATAATTTCCGCCACTTAGATGAGGAAAGTGGCTATTCTTATGTAGATGCATCCACTATGTGTTTTTGTGTGCTTAATGATTGGATGTGTCGCCATTTTGGCAAGACCCACCTTGCCTTGCAAGAAGGCATCCTACCTCATGGTTGTCTTGTTGTGAGTTGAAGGGGCGGAGTGAGACCCGCTAATAGTCTCATATCGGCTATGTTAGTAGGATAGTTTAAATAAAGGTCTAGTTTTAGTCACCTCTTTACTCGGGACGAGTAAAGGTTCGGTTTGGGGATATTTGATGTGACCATAATTAGCGCACATTTAGTCCCCTAATTGAGCCTATTTTGCATACTATTATAGCATTTTATGGCCATTTTATCCGTCAAAACCTTCCTATTTGCTTTTCTACCACATTTCATATGTTTTGTAGAAAAGAAGATAATAAGGCGGAAATTCCCGTCTTTTGTGCATATTTGGAAGCCATTTGATGATACTAGATGGACTAGTATGAAGAGGAGGCAAGAATGATGACCAAAGATGTAGGAATAAAGTGTTTGTAGAAGGATCAAAGGGTTATAAGTAAGAATGACGAGAGGGAAGGCAATTCATGAAGAAAATCGCTCGAAACGCAAACCAAGGGTTGCTCATTTGGCTCTGAAAATATGCTAGATGGAACGGCGTCGAAAAAACAAGCGATCTAGGCTTTTGAATCACTCCAATAGGAGTCCGGATGAGAAAATGACGTCCGTTTTACAATCCGAGCTCAAACAAAGAAGCTGTACAAGAATCCGCGCGTCCCGCGCTGAAGACGCTCGGATTGCCCAATCCGCTCGGATTGCTCTGAATCCGCTCGGATTCTCCCACTACAATCCGAGCGTCTTGCTCTTGAATCCGCTCGGATTCCACCGCAAGAATCCGGCCGTCCCGACTCCAATCCGCTCGGATTTCTTTCCAGTGATTTTCGTGTTCTTCAAGCTCCGAGAAAGACGCCCTTCCTCTGAAAAATCCCGGAGGCTCCTTGCTCAACTTAAAAAGTGTAATTACTAGTTTAGCCCTTAGTTAACCCTAATGCATCCTCCCTAATTTTCACTATAAATACCCCATTTGTAAATAATCAAACCATCAAGTTTTATTAGATTAGAAATTCCTCTTAGATTAGATTAGGAGTAGATTAGAATAGATTAATCTCAATCTTTCCACACAAATTACACATTAATCTCTCCTTAATTATTGTTCAAGTTTATTATTCAAGTTTATTATTGGGTAATTGAAGATTATTGGGTTATTATTGGGAGATTGACAACCTTCCATCAATCATCAATTTCTTCTATTATTCTTTGCATTATTATTTTGGAATCTCCATAGGTATAATTCTCTTAATCCTTGTTTTAATTATTGTTAATCTTTCTTACTTGTTCATCATGTTTGGCTTTGTTAGTATGATTGACAACCTTATTAACATGTTAAACTTGATCATTAGTGAGTAGTTACTTAGCTAGGATTAATGGGTAATTAGGGGAAACCAACATGGGGAATGATTCATGCTTAAATTAATATGCTTTCATGGTTTATTTGCTTGCTTGTTTTGATCTCAACTCATGCACATGTTATGTTTGATGAAATGCTAAGCCTATGAATCCTTGCATTTACTACCATCTCTTATCTTTTCAATGAGACTTGTAAGACATAAACCAACTCGAGTCTCATTAGACCATGCATGTTGTTGAGTAGGGAAGACTAAGTCGACTTGTAGGTGTTGTACAATCTAATCGATTCGGCTCCGGGACCCAAACTTTCCTAGGATTGTAAGATATAACCCAACTCAATCCATCACAACAATAATTGCTTGCTTATAGTTTGAGAACATGTTTGTATGATCAATTCCCATGAATCCCCTATGACCCCATGATATCCTAGCACTTTTAGCCATTTGTTTACATCTTTCCCTTTATTGCTTGTTTTACCTTATTGTTTGCATTAGTCTAGATACAACTACAAACCCAACCAAAATGTGACACTAGCATAAATTGATATAGATAGACTTAGAACCCAAAGCACACCGTCCCATGGATCGACCTCGACTTACCGCTAGCTAGTTGTATGTTGAGTATTATAAATTGTGTTTGATTGGATGAGTGACGACATCACCCACATCAACTTTCTAAGTCACAATCCGACACGTGTTTACGACCTACCGATCGTAAACACAAGCCTTAGACATTGTTTGGTACCGTCATCGTGCATTAAACCACTTGACCGACCATCTCGACCACTACACCATCACTAAACTTAACAAAACACTCTTTTTACTTACCAAAACGGTTTTAAACCGAGTTTTCCGACCAAACGAGTTGATACACTTACGTCGATTTTTCGCCATAAGCCTAACATGTAAGTATGAGGGTGTAAAAATCTTCTTTTGCAATGTTTTCATATGCTTTCATGACTATAACATGCTAAATCATGCATAACAAGGTCCAAAACATGGGAAGAATGAGCCAAAATCGGATTTTTGGTTTAGACAGAGGCTACTTACGTAGCACACAGGCTCGCACCTAAAGCAGCCTGCCTCACCCTTAAGTCAAAACCGTGTTCGGTCACTTCATCTCCTTTATTTTCATTTCATATTTTTAATCGGTTTTTACCATTTCTAGTATTTTCAAACCATTTTTACATGTTTTTAACCATAAAACAATTTTCACCCTTGGTCCTAATACCATGACGGTTTTATCCGTGTTTCGGTGATAATATTTGGTTAATTACATTTTAAAAGGTATTTTTAAACCTTTTATTTCATTTATTTACATTTTGGAGGGTATTTTAAAGCCTTTCATCATTTCTTTACATTTTCAAAACAAATGTATTAGTCACCAATACAAAGTCATCCTTGTTTCCACATACCATGTCGGATTTTAACCCGAGTACGATGATGAATATTGACTAATTATATTCAAATGAACTTAAAACAATTAGTTCATAATCATTTTCAAAACTATTCATGTCAAGCTTACAAAATCGAACGCGACATCGAATATTGTCAAAACAATGACGATTATTCAAGTCTCGTTCTTCAAATCGACACAAAAGCGGTCTAAACGGCCTTTTCAAACCAAAACGGGTTCAAACACCCGTTCTTCAAAACATTTGACAAACTTTTTCAATAGTCAGAACTCGCGCCTAAACATGCCACTCCTTTTTTCTATTTTCAAACCAGGGGAGACCCTTTTGCATCGCCAATAGGCTCGCGCCTCTTCTGGCCGCCTGATGCAGGGTTTGTTCCCCTTCCAGCACTTGTTTAGGATGATCCCGACTTCGGTTAACCCCAACACAGGACGGATCAGACGAAGAACTTGCTCATTCAAACACCATATTTACAAAATGCCTTACTAAGACAAATGGATCACATTATGCACCGTAAACCTAATAATTTCCGTCTTGCATGCAAATCGACGTTAAATCCAACTCGACATCTTATACTTGATATTTGGATTAAACAAACCGACTTAGAAAGCTCACATGTTAGATTTAAACTAGTGGATGCGCATTCATGCATTTACCCATTTTATCAACTTTTGCATTTAACCAGCCAAGATCGATCAGTAGAGGCCGCTACCGCGGGCGGGATTGGGCGTCTGATTAAAGGGCTTCCCAATACGTACCTTCACCTCTTACTCAGAAACTTTGGATAGTGGACGAACTTATCCAGGGCGTACGAGAGTCATTCTAGAGATAGACTGCTAAAGAGGGACGATTCCTTATCTTTAGTACCTATGTCAAGCCCTACTTTGTGCTTCGTTTGACCGAGGTATAAAGTGGATTCGAATGGGTTCCAGGCATCCCACAAATGCTTGGTGGCGACTCTGAACATCTCTTATCATTTTGAGACCCTTTCCGCGATGAAACCGACCGATCTAAAATGATCCGGTCGAAAGCATTCTTACGCCGCCGAGCGTGGCTTTCAAAAGACCGCTATACGTCTGCAGATTGGCCTGGCGTGTAGGTGGCTATGTCCACACCTACCGATCCTAAACACAAGCCTTATACATTGTTTGGTACCGTCATCGTGCATTAAATCACTTGACCGACCATCTCGACCACTACACCGTCATTAAACTTAAAAAAACACTCTTTTACTTGCTAAAAAGATTTTCAAACCGAGTTTTCCGGCAAAACAAGTTGATACACTTTTTTCGGTTTCTCGTCTCAAGCCTAGCATGTAAGTATGAGGGTGTAAAAATCTTCTTTTATCATGTTTTTCTTTTGTTTCATGACTATAACATGCTAAATCATGCATAACATGGTCCAAAACTTAGGATGAATGAGCCAAAACCGGATTTTTGGTCGAGGTAGGGGCTACTTATGTAGCATGTAGGCTCGCGCCTGAAGCACCCCCTCACCTTAAATCCAAAGCGTGTTTGGTCTCTTCATCTCTTTTATTTTTATTTCATATTTGTAATCGGTTTTTACCATTTCAAGTATTTCAAACCTTTTTTTATGACAAGTTTTTAACCATAAAACATTAATCATCCTTGGTTCTTAATACCATGACGGTTTAATCCGTGTTTCGGTGATAATATTCGGTTAATGACATTATAAAAGGTATTTTAAAACCTTTTATTTCATTTCTTTACATTTTGAAAGGTATTTTAAAGCCTTTCTCATTTCTTTTCATCTTCAAAATAAATGTATTAGTCACCAACACAAAATCATCCTTGGTTCTACATACCATGTCGGATTTTAACCCGAGTACGGTGATGAACGTTGACTAATTACAAACAAATGAACTTAAAACAATTAGTTCATAATCATTTTCAAAACTATTCATGTCAAGCTTACAAAATCGAACCCGACATTGAATATTGTCAAAACAATGACGATTTGCAAAATGCCTTACTAAGACAAATGGATCACGTTATGCACCATAAACCTAATTTGGTAAATGGATGTTTAATTTCCGTCTTGCATGCAAATCAACATTAAATCCAACTTGACATCAAATATTTGATACTTGGATTAAACAAACCGACATAGAAAGCTCACATGTTAGGTTCAAACTAGTGGATGCGCATTCACGCATTTACCCGTTTTATCAATTTTTGCATTTAACCAACCAAGATCGATCTCTAGAGGCCGCTACCGCGGGCGGGATTGGGTGTCTGACTTAAGGGCTTCCCAATAAGTACCTTCACCTCTTACTCAGAAACTTTGGATAGTGGACGACCTTATCCAGGGCGTACGAGAGTCATTCTAGAGATATGATGCTAAAGAGGGACGATTCCTTATCTTTAGTACATATGTCAAACACCGCATTTTGCCTTGGTTGACCTAGATATTATTTGGATTCAAACGGGTTCTAAGCATCCCACAAATGCTTGGTGGCGACTCCGAACATCCCTTGCATCATTTCGAGACCCTTGGCAAGACGAAACCGACCGATTTAAAGTGATCCGGTCGAAAGCATTTTACGCCATCGAGTGTGGCTTTCAAAAAAGACAGTTGTCGTGTCCACAGATCGGCTGGGCATACGTAGGTGGGCCGTGTCCACAGATTGGCGACTCCGCTGGGGAAAACTAGGACACTTGTGTCTTTGTGATTCGTAGATGGTGAGACTCGAACGAGGTCTTGGTTGAAATGCATTAATTGATATTACGGTCATTGTCGGGTTCCTTGTGCGGGCCCATAACCTAACTCTTTTCAACCAATTGGCTTGTCCCGTCGGCGTGAATTTTCTCATCCGCGCGTTTCGAATCCCGATTGAGTCAAACATACCGTTGACGGTATACATTTCTGCTTCGCCAAAGAGCTTTCATCACCTTCTAGCATGAGGCCAGGGCACCCTCCTTACACATTTTGTTTGGATTGGTATCCCTCACGAAAATCGGTGTTTGATTGCTTGGTGTGTAACCCACCCTTTAAGCCAAAACCCGTGTCACCATTATGCATAATATAATGAAACTGCGAGTGCTTATGTGTTATGTGATCATAAGTCCTTCCGTGTCATTTTCAAACTTTCAAAACATCCTTTTGCGCCGTTATAACGGCCATTTCAAAAACCTCAGGCTTTCGCCGACCGTTGCATTTCAAACAACACGCCTTTCTAGGCCGTCGTAATGACGATTTTCAAACCCAGTTTTCTACAACCATTTCAACACGCCTTTCTAGGCCGTCGTAATGACGATTTTCAAACCCGGTTTTCTACAACCATTTCAACACGCCTTTCTAGGCCGTCATAATGACGATTTTCAAAGTCGGTTTTCTACAACCATTTCAACACGCCTTTCTAGGCCGTCGTAATGACGATTTTCAAACTCGGTTTCCTACAACCATTTCAACAGGCCTTTCTAGGCCGTCGTAATGACGATTTTCAAACCCGGTTTTCTACAACCATTTCAACACGCCTTTCTAGGCCGTCGTAATGACGATTTTCAAACCCGATTTTTTACAACCATTTCAACACGCCTTTCTAGGCCGTCGTAATGATGATTTTCAAACCCGGTTTTATACAACCATTTCAACACGCCTTTCTAGGCCGTCGTAATGACGATTTTCAAACTCGGTTTTCTACAACCACTTCAAAACACCTTTTTATGCCGTTATTATCAACGCGTCAAGACACGGATTTTAACCCGTCTCGCGCCGACAATGGCTCTTTCAAAACCCGAGAAAGGCACACACCCCTTCCTCGAGACATTTTCAAGATCCTGAGGGCCATACACCATCCCCAAGACCTTTTCAAACATTTCGAAACCCGATTTTCAAAACATACAATTTTTAATTTCAAAAAAACCGTCTCTGGAAACAGTACACTGTTTTCCGAGTCGACTCAAACTCAAACCGTCTTTTGAAAACAAACTCATGACAACCCTTCAACTGACCGACTTTCGGAGATCCATATTCTTCGAAAGCCGTCCATAAAGCGACAAACGAATCTTTTTGAAAATGTCTATTTTCGAAAACTTCAGTCCACCATTCCAATTCCGCCTCGTGTCTATCGAGTAAGAGAAAACATACTTATTCGTCTTTACTTATGAGTCGTCTCACCATGAGACTCGTCCAATGGCGTCACGCCACTGCGTTGGACGGGAGTCAAAGTTCGGTCAACACCGTCACGTTATAAATCGAGTCAGCACCGAGGTACCACACACGGCAATCCTCGTCTCATTGAGTCTGATCTTTGTTCCGTCATTTGTGTTATCTGCGTTCAGTCTTTGAACCGTGTCGGATTGAGATGTAATGTGAGTCATTTTTCTGCCTCAAAACCATGGCGCTGTCTTCAACTTCGTCCAACAACAACGACAACATCAAAGATGTCACAACTGCCCAACTAGCCAGCCTACTCACTGCTCTCAAGGTCACCTTAGACCGTGTCGAGACCTGCATCGACACCCTGGAAAACAAGGAGGCTGGAGAACACAACACTCTACCTTTGACTGAAACTGAGAAAAGGCTCAAACTCTTGGAAGAACAACTCCTAGCCCGAGGTAAAAACATCTATCTCGAAAACAACCAGAGATTTGAACCCGTCCGGGATCAACTACCCGACAACTTTACGTTGTATGATGTGCCCAAATTCAAGGGAGTGGAGGACCCACTTAATCACATCCGAGCCTTCAATGACTACATGGCCATAAAGGGGGTCAAACAAGAACTCTTCACCCGGATCTTTCCATCATCCCTGGAACCGATCCCTTGCCAATGGTACTACTCCCTTGACCCGAAGAACCTCACCACGTGGGACGAGGTCGCAGTTGAATTTGCTAACCAATATGCCGACAATGTCGGGATTCAGGCCAACACCCGTACTCTGGAGGTCCTCACTCAAAATGATAAGGAGGGATTTATGGAATTCCTAACCCGTTGGAGGAGAGTAAGCACTCAATTGGTCAGCAAGCCGAGCGAGTCAACTTTGGTAGAGAAATTTGTCAACAATCATTGCCTGGTATATGCCAACTTACTGAGATACCAAAACATCAATACATTCCAAGATCTACAAATCCTTGGAACCCGTATCGAATACGACCTCCGAAAGGGTGTCCTAGCCAAAACCACCGGGTAGAGGCTACTAGGGATCTACATCAATCGGATCTCGCCCCTATGGTCAAATAAACAAAATTGACGAGGTCAATCTCCTAGAGCCAACCGCGAAAAGAGCTGAGCGCCCTCAAAAAGTGTTCACCAACCTAGGGTCAACTTATGCAAGCGCCCTGAAAAAGGATTATGGACCAAGGGAAATTACAACCGATCGGACCCACTCCGGATCCGTCTGATGCTAAGAAGTCTCGTTTCTGGAATCCTAATGCCTACTGCCAATACCACCAAGAGAAAGGTCATGACACGGAAACCTATTTTAAGCTCAAACACGTTATTCAGGACGTGATCGAGAAAGGGAATTACCTTTGCCTCCACCGACAAAACTATATAACAAGACAAACCTTTTGGGAATCCATGCTATCTCCGATGATGAGCCGACCTTAGACTGCTCGCACCTCATCCTACCAATTGATGATGAGGTAAATGCCTTGGAGAAGGATGCCTCGGACGGGGTATTTATATTCAGCGCCGCAACCATGCTTGCCATGTTCCAACAAGTTGAGGAGTCTATAGCCAGTTTCTCATAAAGGATTACTCGCATTGATGACGCTTACCACCGATTGATTTTCAATCCTCCAACACCGCTCCCGAGGGAGGGTCATCCAAACACTCGAAACTACCCTCACCAGGAAGGATTGCTCCCGCGACCATTCTGGCACGCACCCCACAATAATCACCTCCACAATAATAACCCTCACAAAAATTACCCTCACAAAAACTACCCACCAAGGAATACCCCCCGAGGTACCCTAGAGATCCCGAGGTCAATGGTATCTTGAGGGACGATGCTGAGGATGTCTATGTGGTTCCAGGAAAAGGGAGACAGTTAAAAGAGATTGGTCATCTTACCCGGTCCGGACGCCCTTATCAAAACCCAAACAATTCGACAGTCGTTCCAACAACGAATGACCAGGTGGTCCTGGACACGGACACCCAAACAAAGGCTCCCGAAAATTCGATCCTCAAACAACTGCAAAAAGCAAAAGCCGAAATTTCAATTTTGCAACTGATCGCCACATCCTTCTAGCATCGGCAAGCTCTGCTACAAGCCTTGGGAAAACTGACTGTTCCCTCTACCTCATCTCCCGAAGAAGTGGTAGCACACATGACAAGGGATGTCCCCGACTTGAGCAACCCAATCATCTTCTCTGATGAAGATATCCCTCCATTCTGAGCCAACCATAACCTGGCCCTATACATCACTATGCAGTGCCTGAAAAAGAATGTACCTATGGTTCTAGTGGATGACGGGTCCGCGGTTAATGTCATTCTCCTCAAAATGGCTCAAAAACTGGGTATCAAAGAAGCTGATTTGGTCCCAACCAATCAAGGGGTACGCGCTTATGACGGCACTCGTCGTAAGGTTGCGGGGCTTATCACCCTAACCGTTACAACTGGATCTTTGGAAACGCAAACCAGTTTTCAGGCAGTCGACATTGACGCCTCCTTCAACATGCTTCTGGGACGCCCCTGGATTCACGCCGTCAAGGCCGTCACATCAACCCTTCACCAAAAAATCAGGGTCCCTTTCAACGGGAAGACAATCACAATACCCGCTTCCCCGATCAAAGCCGTCATGAAAAAGGGAATAGCCTACCAAGCCATTGAGGAGGACGACAGTGAAATGTGGGGATTCCAAGCCGTAAATGCCCTAACCGACGAATCAACACCTTTTGATTGTGACCCGTTTACCAACCTCACAGTCAACCGCATTTTGATGCGCCAGGGTTATTTCCCGGGTTTACCCCTCAATCCGCTGAAGAACACCTTAACTCCCTTAAAACAGGCTAAGGTCCCTAACGTCCCCTTCGGGTTAGGCTACGAACCTACCGATGAAGACATCCAGGAGATGAACTTCCTAATACGGAAGCGCAAGAAGCACGGAGTTTTTCTCCGTCCCTATCATTTGACGCTTAATGAATACTTTGTCCCCGAGGGAGAGTCCGAACTCTACCACGGCTTTCCTGAGCCGATCAATGATTCTCTGGCCAAGGTCAGACACCCGGGTGTGGAAGTCTTTCAAGCCTGCTACTTCATCCCCGACGACACCAAAGCTGCATCAACCATATTTGAGTAGACCCCATGCCTCGACGGACAAGCTGTTACTCTCCTCCTCGGAGAATACAACATCAAACACCTCGACTATGAGGACATCATCAACATTGCTCTAAAAGACAGCCAGTTTGACCCCACCGCCTTAATCACTGATGCTGACCCAGAGAAAGCTACACAAGGCTGGAGGAAAACTGTCAAGTGGACCGATCGTCAAGGCCGCATTCTCAAGATTACAACTGGAGAAGGCCCTATGTTCAAATAGGGAAGTGAAGAAGAGTCAGAGTCTGTCTTAGCTCCAAATACTCTTGATTTCCCAGTCAGAGTCCCCTTCCCACTATTTTATCACAAGCTTATGGCTGCTTCAGAGGACGAGTCAACTAGGGTCATCCTCACTCCCATGGAAGGTGACAACCTGAAGCTTTTTCCAGGGGCCACCTCCTCTGCTGTGTTGCCTCTGACTGCCCATGAGATGTCTGTCCTATCCGAGCTTCTCGCTCGAGTCGACTTAATGAACGCTAAGTTTGCTTATGACTCGTCTCAACTTAACTGCAATGCAATTCTGAATGACTATGAGGAATTTGACTTGAGTGACTACCCACCTCACCTAACCAAAGAACTTGACAAACGGGAAACCAAGACCCCCATCATTGAGGAGACCGAACCTATTAATGTAGAAACCGACAACACACCTCAAGAACATAGAATAGGGACAACCCTTGACCCCTCGGAAAGACAACAGTTCATTGACCTCCTACACGAATACATGGACGTATTCGCCTGGTCCTACAGAGACATGCCCGGGATCGACAGGGAGATTGCAGAGCACAGGATACCCATTAAACCCGAAGCTAAACCCATAAAGCAAAAGTTGCGCCGAATGCGCCCTAAATGGGCCCTGAAAATCAAGGAAGAAGTGGATAAACAATTCAAGGCTGGGTTCATGAAAGTGTCTGAATACTCTAACTGGGTGGCCAACATTGTTCCTGTGCCCAAGAAAGACGGAAGAATTCGGGTTTGCGTTGACTTCAGGGATCTGAACAAAGCAAGTCCAAAGGACGACTTCCCTTTGCCACATGTTGACATCCTGGTTGACAATACCGCCGAGCATGCCCTCCTATCATTCATGGACGGGTATGCTGGGTACAACCAGATCAAAATGGCTGAGGAAGACATGCACAAGACTGCATTCACTACATAGTGGGGTACGTACTGCTACACGGTCATGCCCTTCAGCCTCATCAACGCCGGAGCTACCTACCAAAGAACCGCTACCACTCTCCTACATGATATGATGCACAAAGAGGTAGAGGTATATGTAGATGACATGATCGTCAAATCAAAAGAACGGGACGGCCACATCAGCGCCCTTCGAAAATTCTTCGCTCGTCTGCGGAAATACAACATGAGACTAAATCCTCAGAAATGTGCATTCGAGGTCACCTTCGGAAAGCTCCTGGGACATGTCGTAGGCAAAAGAGGCATTGAGATTGATCCAACCAAAATCAAAGCCCTTCAACGAATGCCTCGGCCTAAGAACGAGAAGGAGATTCGTGGATTTCTCGGTCAAGTTCAGTACATCAGCTGCTTCATAGCCAAGCTCACTATGATTTATGAACCGATCTTTAAGAAGCTTCGCGCCTCCGATCACACCAATTGGGACGACGACTGTCAAATGGCCTTCGACAGGATAAAGGAAATCCTATCAAAACCTACTATCCTCATGCCACCTCAACAAGGAATTCCCTTACCCCTATACCTGACTGTCACCGACACGACCATGGGAGCAATGCTAGCACAAACAGTCGACGCCGAAGAACGAGCCATCTACTACATCAGCAAACAGTTCATCGAGTGTGAGACAAGGTACACCCAACTGGAAAAGACATGCCTTGCCCTAGTATGGTCGACAAAGAAGCTGCAGCACTACATGCTCAGCTACATGGTTCACATCTACTCCAAGATGGACCCAGTCAAATACATCTTCGAAATACCTGTACTAAACGGAAGGCTGTCTAGATGGGCACTCATGCTATCCGAATTTGATCTCATGTTTGTACCCCTCAAGGTTATCAAGGGAAGGGCAGTCGTCGATTTCCTAGAAGAAAATCCCGTCAACGAGGATCCAACGACCGACACATGGTCACTTCCTGACAAAGACATCCTTTGTGCCGACTCCGACGCATGGGACCTATACTTCGATGGTGCATCTAATCTGAGAGGCTTCGGGGCAGGAATCCTTCTAATATAACCAGAGGAAGAACATGTTATGATCTCGGCCAAACTGGACTTCGTCGTCACCAATAATGCCGCCGAATATTAAGCATGCCTCATCGGCCTACAAGCAGCCATAACACTTGGCATCAAGAGACTGAGGGTCCACGACGATTCCTTGCTCATCATCAATTAGGTGTCCGGATCATGGAAAATCCGAAGCGACAGCTTAGCACCCTACCAAGCAAAGATCAACCAAGAGGCCGAATTCTTCGACCAAGTTGACTACTTCCACTTGCCACGAGAGGAAAATCAATTTGCTGATGCCCAGGCAAAACTTGTCGCGCTCGTCAATATACCTGACGACATGACATCGATGCCCCTATGTGTCGAGAGAAGGAGCGAGCCAGCTCACATTTGCGCCATCAACGACGAGGAAAACCATGATAAACCTTGGTACCAAGCCATCCTCAACTACAAAACCAAAAACGAATTCCCTCCCAACTCTGATACAAGAGGACAAAGAGCCATCTATTTACTTGCATCACAATTCCTGATGAACCAAGAACAATTATACAAAGAAGACCCCAAGGGATTCTTCTCCTTTGCATTGACCATCAGAAAGCCAAAAAAGTCATAGGAGAGGTCCACGACGGAGAATGTGGCTCTCACATGAGCGCAATGATGCTGACCCGAAAAATAAGGCGGTTAGGCTACTACTGGACCACCAAGGAAGCCGATTGCCGCAACTACATCAAATATTGCCACAATTGCCAAATCTTCGCCAATATACAACATATACCACCATCCCTTTTATACACCATGACATCACCCTGGCCTTTCTCGACCTGGGGCATCGACATCATCAGAAAAGTCAACCCGGTAGGCGTTAAAGGACATTGCTTCGTCCTCGTCGCCATCGAATATTTCACCAAATGGGTGGAAGCACAGTCCTATGCAGTCTTGACCGGCAAACAAGTGGCCAAGTTCATCCAGGACAACATCATTTGCAGATATGGAGTACCCCATGAAATTATCAGCGATCAAGGCTCTCACTTCCGGGCGGAAACACAAGCCTTGATAGACAAATACAAGATCAAACGACATCGATCATCCCCCTACCGTCCCCAAACCAACGGAGCGGTGGAGGCAGCAAACAAAACTCTTATCACCATTATCAACAAAATGCAAGATAATTACCGTGATTGGCCGAGCAAACTCGCATTCGCGCTCTGGGGATACCGAACCTCCATCCGAACACCGACAGGAGCCACACCCTTTTACCTAGCATACGGTATGGAGGCGGTTCATCCGGTAGAGTTAGAGGTCCCATCTCTACGCATCCTACTGGAAAGTCAAGTCCCTGAGGCAAAATGGACCCGTCGAAGGTTCGAACAACTCACGCTTCTAGACGAGCGGCGACTCAACGCCTTGCACAACGTCCAGCTATACCAGCGACGTATACAACATGCATTCAACAAAAAGGTTAAACCCATGAACATCAAGGAAGGTGACGTGGTCCTCAAGTCGGTTCGAGCACCATTACCCGTCGATCTGAGGGGGAAATTCAAACCCAATCGAGCCGGGCCATATCTGGTCAAGAAAATACTTTCGGGGGGGTGCAGTGAGACTAAGTGACCTAGACGGGGACGATTTTACAAACCCGACCAACCTAGACCAACTCAAGAAATACTATCCTTGAACCTTAGCAACCAACAACCTCACCCTAGTTTTACAACTAGCGACCACCCTAACCCTTTCAAGTCAAGTTCCTCAATGCGTTCTGATTTGAAATTGCATGTTTTATCGAGTCTAAGTTGTGGCACCTTGCCCGTTTCGAATGCCCTTTGATCTGTCAAAGGCAACATCCATTTGCACTTAAACTAATAAAAATCCTGAACTACGAACATGGTTTGATTTCACCTTTTCAGGTGGATATGTAGGCAGTCCTTTCTTACGCAAGAAGGATACAACCATCCTCATAATAATAATAATAATAAAAAGCATCCCCATGATCAAACAAAAAAAACATCCCCATGATAAAAAATCATCACCCATATCAACAAAAAAAAAAAAAAAAAAAAAGGAACAACATTCCCTTTCCCACAAAATCACAGAAAGAAGCCTTTCACCCTTTCCACAAAATCCCAATTCCCAAGTGCAATGTTTAGGATAATTCAAGCCGAATTGCCTGTACAAAATGGATGGAAGAAACAAGCGTTCACAACTTTTTCGACACAAGCAATCCTCTTATTTAATTAATAATGAGAAGGATTACAAATTCAACAACAAATAAAGCTCGGCAAGCCTGCAACTCGCCAAAGCTAAGGTGTCGACTAAGACACCTCACCGAGTAAAACTAGCATAAAACACATAATACATAGCTAGTACAACATAATAACAAACTCACAACACGAATACAACATAATAATAAATTGGGTAATGGAGGTCTTCATTCTTCCATTCTACCTTTGCCTTTTCCTCGGGGTACGTCTTCCCCTTATTCTTCTTGTTGGCCCGCCTAGCATGAACTTCCTCTTCAGATCGGATCCTCAACGGATATACAACGGCGACAGCCTCCGGTGTCTTGCATGACACCATACTCGGCCTAAGACGAGCCCATACATGGCCCACTACATCCTTGGGACCCGAGGTTCTCCTCTTTGGTGGCCTCATCACATCTGGGCTAGCTCCATCAACGAAGTCGTCAAAGAAGGCACGGTTGGCCTTGCCAACCTCTCTATACTTCAAATCAACAACCTCGTCCTTACGAGATTTGGACCTTTCCTCCAAGGTTTGAGCTCTTGACGACTTGACATAAGCGAGAGTCACCCATGTCGTGGCAACAGGGTTTGGTACCTCCCAAAGCGGCCGAGTGGCCCACCATCTTTCGAAAACCTCCACAAGCTCGGAGTTTCGAAAAATGCTCTCTTGGACAAGAGTATCTTGAGCGGGCACCTTTTGTTGACGCCCCATTTGCCTCATGAGCCTTTCGGGATAAATGAAGGAAGCAACCTTCAGACCCACCACCATCAAAGAGCGAGAACTAGCAAACGGAGCGGGAAACCCCGCGAAGGACTTCAAGTGTCACCATGGCACCACCCACCGGATGTGAGGACCACCCTCCTCCACCAATATCGAGGTTCAATAGGCCTCGGTGGATGCAAAACTATTCGAGTACAATTTCTTCCTCATAGTAAGGTGACAGAAGGAATAAGAAGAAGAATCGACTGGAGGCTCTACATACCTTAGCCTCTCTAATAGCCATACTTGGAGGATCCTTGGAGCCCCAAACGAGAGAGCTTCTCCACAAGAGCCCTTCTTGTCCAAAGCTTGGATGATCTCGCCAAGCACCAACCATGATGGATCCCTACCATGCTCCATTTGCTCAACCACATGCACAAGGGTCATGCTACCATTGCATTTTGGCCCCTCCTTCTTCAAGGCATCAACAAAGAGGTAGGCATGTACTAGGAAAAAAGGTAAGAGCCCTCCTCCTAGCCACCTCCGAGACATTAACATCCAACCGGTTTGAGAAAATGTTGATAAGAGCGAACATATCCACACCATGAGGAGCAAGGAGAAAGTTGACTTGACTTGTCGACAACCCTAACATTGAACGAAACTTCTCCTTATAACACAACCGAGTCGGGGGAAGCACCGGAACACAACCCGGCCGCCCACCAATGGCACCTACTTCTTCGGCAAGAGGACAAATTTCGCCTTTCGGGAAAAACGAAAACATCGTGTTTTGAATCCCAAAACCGAGAGCATGCTTCAAGAAATGAGGATTGCACCTTGACTTGACGAAGCACCAACAATTTACCAACTCCCATAACAACGAGTTGATACTTTTCGGGAGGTGACAAATCCCGACACCAATGCCGCAACCTATTCTCGAAAGCATCCATGAATAATTTTGTGGAAGAAGAAGAAAGGTTTTTGTAGTGATGTTTTCCGTGTTTCGGATGATGAAACAATGAAGCACAAATGTCCCTATTTATACAAAACAATCAACGCTTTTTTTCCGAAAAAAAGGGGAAGCTCCCTTCTATCGCGGGTGGACTCGCGCCTCTTTGGGCGGTTCCTCAGGATTCCCACCTTGAATTGTCCCTTTCAAGTTATGTTTCTTCCTGACACCTCAAACCACTCGCCACAGGGCTCGCGCCTCTTCGGGCCTATCCAGGATGTTTTGTGTTTTCTCACACTCACATTTCCTTATTTTCGCGTTTTACGAAATCCGACACGGTTTCCGTGACGCAGCTTTAAACATACGGGTCTTTTTTTCTTCTTTTTTAAGGGGGAAGGGCTAGTCTCCTCGATCCGCGACAGATCGTTTCCATGTCAGTCGAAATTCCGAAAATTTTTCGCTTTTTCGCATCTTCCACAAAATCGAAAATTGATAACACGACGTCATTTTTCTACAAAATTTGAAGCTCTCACAAATCCGAGTCTTGATCTAACAAAAATGAAATACACTCGCAAAAATCTGTTTTTTTAAATTCACCCTGACGGCTTGAGTTTTAATTTTTTTCGAGTTACAAATCAATTTTTAGCAAACTTCGATGCAATTTAACTCAAGACATGAGTTAATTGCTCGAAATTTCAAATCAAGTTCCTTTTGAAGAATCCAAACGTGACGACCTGTCGCGGAATTTTCAAAATATCAATTCAAATTTAAATTTTAACTTCGAGTCATCAAGGTTAATTTTGCTTCAATCAAACGCTTTTTACGTGTTCACTTTCATATGTTCGTGCTACCTGTTGCCTGTTTTGTACACTAACGATGCAGGGACTAGTGCGAAGCAAAGGGGAACTAACAACCGACAGCACTTCTCCGAAACACAACACAAAAAAGCCAAAATCACAAATAAACCACAATCCAAAAACACATATATACAAACCGCCTCACGCAAAATGTAAATATGTACAAACAAGAGTCCAAGACATGGACAAACAACTACAACTACACAGCACCTCCCGTCGGACCAGTCTCTGTCTCACGAGGAGTCGCGGGTAAGGCAGACACCACCGTCTGCTCAGGTCCCCTCTCTGGAGAACTCTCCAACGTCTCGTACTCCATCGTGACGCGAAGCTCCTCTGTCGCAGCCAATTGAGCCCTGAGAGAGGCAATCTCCGCATCTCGGCTCCGCAACCCGTCCTCACGATGCTTCAACTCCTGGACTCGACTGGTGATCCACAACCCCTGGGCCTTAATCGTTGACCTAGCAGCGTCCAACTCAGCACGGACCCGAGCAAGCTCTGCCGGATCCGCAGCACCCTGTAAAACACAATACAGATCATTGACGTCGAAAAACGTGAAATGCAACACAAAAATACATAAAAACAACCTACAAAAAGTACCTGTGCGAGCCTAGACTCCCTCGCAGCTAGGTCACCAGCAAGCGCCATCCACCGGTTAGCAATCTGCCACAAAGCCTGATGACTAGCGGTCGACACCTACAACCAGAAAGGTCCTTCAATACAACGCAAGGCAAAACACTCAAATGAGGAGGAGCTTTCAAAACAGAAACTTACCCTCAGAACAGTCAACCTCCACTCCATGCCAGCGTCGGTCACCTCAACGACCGCAGGCTCTGGCAGGTGCAACTGTAGCTCCTCGCCCCAGGCCCCTGAAAGGTGGTCTCTGCTGGGAAAACTGGGGGTTGGGTCCTCATCAATGCATCGACCCTCTGCAATTTGGGTCCACATCGAAGGTAACGAACCCTTCTATCAAAAGAGATAATGAAAACAAGGAACATAAGAAAACATACCTCGATCAGGTACCAGGCAAGCCTCGACAACCGAAAGGTGTCGTAGTCGGCGTCCCGCAATAACAGCTCCTCACCTCCCTAACCGTGAAGGTGCTCCTAAACATCGTCGGGTGTCGACTCCTGGAACAACACCCTAGGTGGATCGACCGGTACCACGAAGGTCTCAGTAAAGCACTGACGAGCTAAACGCTCGCCCAGGTACCAAACCGGCTCGATCGCCGTCTCGAGGTACAAACGGTGGGAGCTGCGAGGTCGCAAAAGCGCCCTGACAGCGGCCGGCATGTCTGTGTAGTGCTCCCAAGGCCACCCGATAAACTGCGTTCGAAAAAGGGCTAATCAGCTAACTGGGGGCTTTCTAAGCAACCTAGTCATCCTATCTCTATCTGTTTCTACAAAACAAAAGGGGTAAGAAATAACAACTTACGTCGGCAACTCGAAGGGCGTTCACCCGACACCTGCAGTCCTCGTAAGTCGACTTAGTCGACTTCCTCCGAGACACCGTACAGGCCCTCACGGCAGGGTAGGCCGAAGGAACGCCACCAGTAGTCCCCGGGCGCAGACGGATGAAGTAAGCGTACAACCAAGCCTGTAACGAAACACAGCAAACACAAATCAGCCAATTTTTCAAAAAATTGCCAAAATCAGAATCAAAATCAAACTCAACAAAAACTACAAAAACGCTCGTACCTTCGAGATGAGGTCGGAACCAACCAAAGCGTGAGAACTACCATCCCCCATCTCCTCCGGATGCACCGCAGCGTGCAAGTACCGGGTAAAACTCGCCAGAGCCGGTGCAACCCAGTCTAATTGACCCAAAGTGTCGAGGTCAGCAAGGAGAGGGAGTACCTTGGTCGACAAGCGCTCACCCTTGTCGCCAAAGTAGGTGGTACCTAAGAAGTACCACAACCACAACCGCGCCTCCTGCGCGTCAGCCCGAGCCTCAGCCTCCGGACTCGCCAGCGGCGCTGGAGCATAGCCCACCGCTCTCCCCCTGAAGTGATCCCTCACATATGAGTTCGCAATAAAGTAAGGAGTGATGTCAGAGGGTTCGAGCAAAGCACTACCGATCAAACCCTTAACCGCAGGGGAAGACACTCTCTCCGGCGTCTCCAGGAACTTAACAGGCGTCTCGCCCCAAGGGAGGCCCGATATCATGGCAAAATCCTCTAAGGTCACACCGACCTCCCCAAACTCCATGTGGAACGACGACGTCGTGACCTAGTAACGGTCCAACATGGCGCGGATAAGACACAGGTTCGACCTAATCGAAGCCCTGTGAATATCCCGCCAAGCAGCCACCAATGGCCCTAAAGCCGACCTCTGTATCAACGCCCTCGTACCGGCTCGGAGAACGTCGTAGAAACCCAGACAATTGGAGAAGCCTGAGAAAGTCCTCATGGCACCAATCTCCTGGAATTAAAAAAAAAAAAAAAAACAACGTCAGACCATCTATTCAGGTCTGAAATGTCAAAAAACAACAAAATTCGATAAAACGGTAAAACTTACCAGGCCCTCGTGCGCACGGTAGGAGAGGTGAGTGTCTAGCGGGAGCAACAACTGGCTACCATCAAAACCCTCAGCCCAAGCAGGCGCCGCCCGCAGGTTTAACATGCGCGGGGCTGTAACCCGTATAGCCTCCCAACCCGCGACGTGAGCGTCGTCCTCAACCGTCTCCGCCCTCCGTCTCTTCAGCCCACGAGACACCACATGACGGGGAGGAGGCCTCTCGACAACCAAACGACGTTCTGCAACTCCCGTTGGTCGGCTGAGGTCCCCTCCTCCTAACAACCCTCCTCCCGGAGGTACCATCCTTAGACCCTGTCTGAGCTCTCCCAACACCGGCAGCCTCAACAACGGGCTCCTTCCGAGCCCCAGCGGCTCCCTCAACACCAGCAGCCCCAACAACGGGCCCCTTACAAACCTCAGCGGCTCCCTCTGCCCTGGTAGCCTCCTCGGCGGGCTCTTCCTCCTCGGAAGCATCCTCTACTAGAACCTCAGGAACACTAGCCGGAGTACTAGCCGGCCCAATCCCAAACAGGTCTTCGAAAGTCTCGGCATTGGACCCGGTAGGCCCCGAACACTCCCCTGCAATCAAAGAACAAACAAAAAACGTCAGCCAAAATTTCGGCATTACGACGGCACAAAACGGACAAATCCAAAAAAAAACCTGCAAAACAAAACAAGGGCAATCCCGCCCAAACCCAGATAACAAAACAGTCCACAGAAAACCACACAAAAAACGACTCGCCCTTCTTTTCAAGCAAAAGACGAGTCAAAACAACAACAAAAAAATGGCACCTCAGGACCCACCCAAGGTCCGCCAACAACCAAAAACATATTCCAGACACAAGGGAGTATTTTCCACAGCTCAAAAAGGCAATTTTACGCCAATTCGAGCGCAAACAGGTCAAAATTTCAAAATATGACCACGACAAAACAACGTGATTTAATCACGTCTCAAAGCGGCCTAATCTACCAACAAGGTCCATTTCAAAACAAACTGACTTAATTTGAGCTCAAACAGACGCTTATTTTGTCAGACATAAGACCGTCACAAAAAGCAAAAATTCCAATTTTGCCCACGATACCCCAACGAAGGTTCAATATGGCAAACACGGTCTTCCCCGACTATAATACAACCTAGTGGGGCACACAACTCAAGCAAACAAACTTGACATTGTGAAATGAGACGATTTCCTCGTCTCATTCACGTTTTTCAAGCATAGGGAGCGGGAACGGGGACCAAAATGCAAACTAAAAGCACCCCTATACTCCTAAACAGGTTTCTCACCTAATGCAATCATCAATTTCACTCGAAAATGGCTTAATCAAAAACGCCCAATTCGATTTTTGAGGGTTTAGGGTTCCACCCTAATTCAATCAACAAAAAGACCAACAAATTCAAATGGATTTAAGAGGATTTACATACCTTGAGATGACATGTTGGCAATGGCACGAACTCAAGCAAGAAAGAAAACCCAAAATGGCGATTTTTCTGGTTTTTGTCGCGTGTTTATGAGGAAGACGAAGTGAGAATGGGGAGCAGCCTGTTCTCGCGTCTTTTCTACAAAAATAGGGAAGCTCCCTTCAATCGCCAAAGGGCTCGCGCCTCAATGGGGTGTTCCCTTGCTTTGTTCAGTGAAATTTTGGGCTTTGGCCCAATTTCCCACACAAACTTTAAATTTCAACGACGGCAATAAAAACCGTCATTTCAAAAACAATAATAGTGAAATTCAAAATTCACTATTTCTTCAAATTTCAACGACGACAGTAAAAACCGATATTTCAAAAACAATAATAGTGAAATTCAAAATTCACTATTTCTTCAAATTTCAACGACGGCAATAAAAACCGTCATTTCAAAAACAATAATAGTGAAGTTCAAAATTCACTATTTCTTCAAATTTCAACGACGGAAATAAAAATCGTCATTTAAAAAACAATAAGAGTGAAATTCAAAATTCACTATTTCTTCAAATTTCAACGACGGCAATAAAAACCGTCATTTCAAAAACAATAATAGTGAAATTCAAAATTCACTATTTCTTCAAATTTCAACGACGGCAATAAAAACCGTCACTTCAAAAACAATAATAGTGAAATTCAAAAATTTCTTATTTCTTCAAATTTCGACGACGGTAATAAAAACCGTCGATTCAAACACAAAGTAGTGAAACTCAAATTCGCTATTTTCAAAATGTGGATGGTAGGCATTAAAAGCCCCCATATGTCAAAATATAGCAGGATTCAAACCCGCTATTCCCACAAATTTTTCAAAACAACAGAGAACGCATCTGTCCCTTTCCTACAAAACCAACGATAATAAAAACCGCTATCTCTCTTCGAGATTCAAAAATCACCACCGACCATGGGGGCTAGACTCACAAACCTATCCCTTTCCGGCACCACAAACATTCAATACAAACACCGAGATTTCCTAATAGGATATCAGAGGCTTAATCACGAAGCCCGCTAATTCGAACAACTTCCCGAAATAAGCCCATCCAACACGGCTATTTCCACGGTCGATCAATCGACCTTCGACATGGCTGGCGAGCCTTACAATGTGCATTCAACATGGATGGCGAGCCTGACAACGCGCATTCAACATGGCTGGCGAGCCTTACAACGCGCATTCGACATGGCTGGCGAGCCTTACAACGCACCGCGGCTGGCGAGCCCCTTTCATAGATGCACCGCGGCTGGCGAGCCCCTTTCATATACGCACCGCGGCTAGCGAGTCCCTTTCCTAAATGCACCGCGGCTGGCGAGCCCCTTTCATATATGCACCGCGGCTGGCGAGCCCCTTTTATATACGCACCGCGGTTCGCGAGCCCCTTTCGTATACGCACCGCAGCTGGCGAGCCTCTTTCCTATACGCACCGTGGCTGGCGAGCCCCATTCATATACACACCGTGGCTGGCGAGCCATTTCATATACGCACAGCGGCTGGCGAGCCCGTTTCATATACGCACAGCGGCTGGCGAGCCCCTTAATATACGCACCGCGGCTGGCGAGCCTTACAACGCACCGCGGCTGGCGAGCCCCTTTCATATACGCACCGCGGCTGGCGAGCCCGTTCATATCCGCAACACAGCTGGCGAGCCTTTGTCCGCAAACAAGAAATAACCCAAGGACGTATCCTGAAGATGCCTTAGGTATGACTCCTTCTTATGGCTAGCGAGCCATTTCTACGTAGTCTAACGGACTCTAAACGACCCGCACGGGCAGTCGACAGACTCTAAAGTGTTCCCGACGACAGGTCCTTGTCTCGTACCCTCGAGTCGCTTTGGCGTCGCCCTTCCCAACGGCAGGTCCTCGGTCCGAATCCTTTCGAGCCGCCTCGACGTCGCTTCGGTCTCCAGGTTGTAATCTTCGATTGATTTAGGGGCTCTACTTTGACTTTTGCCCTGTCCAAGCCTCAATCAAAGTGGAGGCTCTGTAGAAACCCAGTATCTGTTGAGTCTCCAACAAACACCCGATGATTATCGGACTACAACATGTTTAGGAATCACAGCGTTTGATCGACAGTTTGTGTACAACTATACGTCAGAAAACTTAAAACGATTTCGAAAACAATATATTTCAAAACTTTTCAAAAGTACCTGGAGTGTTTAATGCATGACGACGGGGTCACAATGACACTAATTAGTGTCAAAGCTGACACCGGACCAACAACCGACTCGAAAATTCAAATCCCGACTCCAACAACGAGTCAAACCGAGTCAAACACAAAAAATAAACCTTTCAAATGCTTCCATGCTAAGATTTCCCGGAATCCTAAACGGTGAAGTACAAATCATGTTCTTCCAAATCCTAGGATAGAACAAATCATGATTACACTTGTGTGATAGCGACAAGACAACCAAAGACGCGCGAAATGGCTCGCGCCTATTTGAGCAGCCCATGCGGCCACGTCGCTCAAAACACAGACAACCACCCATTTTCCTATAAATACCCCTCAAATGCCACCATTTGAGAGTT
Source organism: Silene latifolia (assembly GCF_048544455.1). Classification (NCBI taxonomy): domain Eukaryota; kingdom Viridiplantae; phylum Streptophyta; class Magnoliopsida; order Caryophyllales; family Caryophyllaceae; genus Silene; species Silene latifolia. Next base: position 74,594,905 of record NC_133536.1, read on the forward strand.
ACGCGAGTATCCGCCCCCTCTTTTCTCCCTTAAAATTCTAGACTCGACTTCTCAAGTCACCAACCGACACGTGTTTACGACCTACCGATCGTAAACACAAGCCTTGCACATTGTTTGGTACCACCATCGTGCATTAAATCACTTGACCGACCATCTCTACCACTACACCATCACTAAACTTAAAAAACACTCTTTTACTTGCTAAAACGGTTTTCAAACCGAGTTTTTCGGCAAAACAAGTTGATACACTTTTGTCGGTTTCTCGTCTCAAGCCTAGCATGTAAGTATGAGGGTGTAAAAATCTTCTTTTCTCATGTTTTTCATTTGTTTCATGACTATAACATGCTAAATCATGCATAACATGGTCCAAAACATGGGATGAATGAGCCAAAACCGGATTTTCGGTCAAGGCAGGGGCTACTTATGTAGCATGTAGGCTCATGCCTAAAGCACCCCCTCACCTTAAATCCAAACCGTGTATGGTCTCTTCATCTCTTTTATTTTTATTTCATATTTGTAATCGGTTTTTACCATTTCAAGTATTTCAAACCTTTTTTTATGACAAGTTTTTAACCATAAAAAATTAATCATCCTTGGTTCCTAATACCATGACGGTTTAATCCGTGTTTCGCTGATAATATTTGGTTAATTACATTATAAAAGGTATTTTAAAACGTTTTATTTCATTTATTTACATTTTGAAGGGTATTTTAAAGCCTTTCTCATTTCCTTACATCTTCGAAATAAATGTATTAGTCACCAACACAAAATCATCCTTGGTTCTACATACCATGTCGGATTTTAACCCGAGTACGGTGATGAACGTTGACTAATTACAAACAAATGAACTTAAAACAATTAGTTCATAATCATTTTCAAAACTATTCATGTCAAGCTTGCAAAATCGAATCCGACGTTGAATATTGTCAAAACAATGACGATTATTCAAGTCTCATTCTTTAAATCAACACAAAAACGGCCTAAACGGTCTTTTCAAATCAAGAAGGGTTCAAACACCCCTTTTTCAATACATTTTACAAACTTTTTCAATGGTCAGAAGGCGTTTTCCATCGTATGTTAACCCGCGCCTAAACTGGCCACTTACTTTTCTATTTTCAAACCAGGGCAGACCCATTTGCATCGCTAACAGGCTCGCGCCTCTTCTGGCTGCCTGATGCAGGGTCTGTTTCCTTCTAGCATTCGTCCAGGACGATCCCGACTTCGGTTAACCCGAACATAGGACGGATCAGATGACGAATCTACTCATTTTACATCACATTTTCAAAATGCCTTACTAAGACAAATGGATCACGTTATGCACCATAAACCTAATTTGGTAAATGGATGTTTAATTTCCGTCTTGCATGCAAATCAACATTAAATCCAACTTGACATCAAATATTTGATACTTGGATTAAACAAACCGACATAGAAAGCTCACATGTTAGGTTCAAACTAGTGGATGCGCATTCATGCATTTACCCGATTTGTCAATTTTTTGCATTTAACCAACCAAGATCGATCAGTAGAGGCCGCTACCGCGGGCGGAATTGGGTGTCTGATTAAAGGGCTTCCCAATATGTACCTTTACCTCTTACTTAGAAACTTTGTATTGTGGACGACCTTATCCAGGGCGTACGAGAGTCATTCTAGAGATAGGATGCTAAAGTGGGACAAGTCCTTATCTGTAGTACCTATGTCAAACACCGCTTTTTGCCTTGGTTGACCTAGGTATAAAGTGGATTCGAACGGGTTCCAAGAATCTCACAAATGCTTGGTGGCGACTCCGAATATCTCTTGCATCGTTTCGAGACCCTTGCCGAGACGAAACCGACCGATTTAAAGCGATCTGGTCGAAAGCCTTTTACGCCACCGAGCGTGGCTTTCAAAAAAGACCGCTGCCGTTAGGGTAGGGTCCACCCAGACCCGGACCCGGACCCGAGATTTTCCTTTGGAACCGTACCCGACCCAGACCCGCAAGGGTCTAAAATTTGAGGAACCATACCCGGACCCTACGGGTAAGGGTCGGGTCTAGGTCTACCCGCAGGTTCGAGTTTCAGCCACTTTAATAACAGGACTAACAGCTATGAGGTCTATGATATTAAAAAAAAAATCATACTACTTTAACATTATGAGTTTATTAATGATGGGTTAGATGTCGTCGGGTCTCCCAATCAAACACATTTATAATACTCAACAAACAACTAGTTAGTGGTAAGTCGAGGTCGATCCATGGGACGGTGTGCTTTGGGCTCTAAGTCTATCTATATCAATTTATGCTAGTGTTACAATTTGTTTGGGTTTGTAGTTGTGTTCTAGACTAATGCAAGCAATAAAGTATAACGAGCAATAAAAGGAAGGGTGTAAACAAATGATTAGAAGTACTAGGACATCATGGGTTCATAGGGGATTCATGGAAGTTAACCATACAAACATGTTCACAAGGTTGCAAGCAATTAATGTTGAAGAGGAACCGAGTTGGTTTATGTCTTACGGTCCTTAGGAAGAGTTGGGTCCCGGAGCCGAATCGATTAGATTGTACAACACCTAGAAGTCGACTTACTTTTGTCCTAATCAATTCTATGCATGGTCTAACAAGACTCGAGTTGGTTTATATCTTACAAGTCTTGTTGAGTAGATAAGAGATGGGTAAAAATGCAAGGATTCATAGGCATAGCATTTCATCAAACATAACATGTGCATAGGTTGACATCACAACAAGCAAGAAATTTAATTATGAACACATATTAGATTAAGCATGATTAATCCCATGTTGGTTTCCCCTAATTATCCACTAATCCTAGTTAAGAGACTACTCACTTATTATCATGGTAAACATGTCATTAATGGTGTCAATCATCACAACAAGTGTAAACATGATAAGAGAATGAGGAAATAAACAATAAAGAGTAAAGGGTAAAAGAATTATACCAAGTTAAGATGATCCAATAATAAAGCAAAGAATAATAGAAGAAACTTGATTGATTGATGAAGAGTTGTCAATTCTCCAATAATAACCCTATAATCTTCAATTACCCAATAATAAACTTGAATAATAAACTTGAACAATAATTAAGGAAAGATTAATATGTAATTTGTGGAAAGATTAAAGAGTAATCTATTCTAATCTACTCCTAATCTAATCTAAGAGGAATTTCTAATATGGGCACTTGGTTCAGAGAGCTTGGTAAATGGGGAATATATAGTAGTACATCATTAGGTTAAGCAAGGGTAGATTGGTAAATAAAAATGCTAATTGTTGAGTTGAGGAAGTGCTCCTCTCGAAGAAAGATGCGAGTCTCCTTTTTGTTAGTCTTTCAAAAATATGCGCATATCGAGTGGAACAAGGAAGAGGACGGTTTGCACTGTGAAGGAATCCGAGCGGATTGTGGGCGGGACGCTCAGACTGTAGCAGGGGAAGACGAGCGGATCAAGCACGGGACGCTCCGATCTTAAGGCAGTGTTCTTCTTCATTCTTGTCTGTCAAACAATCCGAGCGTCTTTGAAGGGGAGACGCTCGTCTTGCAGGAGACGAGCGGATTGGGTCTCGGGACGCTCGTCCTGGCGGACAGTTTCTCTATTTGAGCTCGGATTGTAAAACGGACGTCATTTTCTCATCCGGACTCCTATTGGAGTTATTCAAAAGCCTAGATTACTTGATTTTTCGATGCCGTTTCATCTAGAATACTTTCAGAGCCAAAGGAGCAACTCTTAATTTGGTTTCGAGAAATTTCTTTTTGTAATGTCTTCCTTCTCGTCATCCTTGCTTTTAAGCCTATGAGCCTTCTATATACTCTTTATTCCTACATCCTTGGTCACCATTCTTACCTCCTCTTCATACTAGTCCATCTAATATCATCAAAAAGCTTCCAAATATGCAAGAAAGACGGGAATTTCCGCCTTATTATCTCCTTTCCTATAAACCATGTAAAATGCACTAGGAAAGCAAAATAGAAAGCATTTGACGGATAAAATGGTCATGAAATGTTATACAAGTATGCAAAATAGGTTCAATTTGAGGACTAAATGTGCGCAAATAATGTTCACATCAAATATCCCCAAACCGAACCTTTACTCGTCCCGAGTAAAGAGGTGACAAAAACTAGGACCTTTATTCAAACTAACATACTAATATAGCCGATGTGAGACAATTATCGGGTCTCACTCCACCCCTTCAACTCACAACAAGACAACCATGAGGTAGGATGCCTTCTTGCAAGGCAAGGTGGGTCTTGCCAAAATGGCGACACATCCAATCATTAAAGCACACAAAATCAAGTAATGGATGCATCTACAAAAAGAATAGCCACTTTCCTCATCTAAGTGGCGAAAATTATCTAAAGGGGAAGCAATTCAAGGGTACACACTCCATTATAGATACGGTTTCTTCAAACTACTAAGCCTAGAAGGATACCAATAAATCACCTCCAAGTTGTGTCAAGCTAGGGTACCTTTGTCTTCAATCGTTAAATGCTTTTGTCAAGAATAGACTCCCTATGGTGTTAGAAACACTGGAGGATCACGGAATTCCCCTTCTTGCCTAGACAAGAAGAAGGGTCGTCCCCTCTCTAACGGAAAAGGGATCAATAGTATTTGAGTTTCATTTGGGAGTTTTGTTTTGTTGTTGTTTTTTCCCCCCAAATTTCTTGTGGCATATAACATTTGAGAACACTTTCTTTTTGCAATTTCTTTTGATGTTTGGCTTTTCAATACTTGACAACTTTTCAACTTTTGCATTTTATTTTGAACATTTTCGAAGTCACCCCAATTAGTAACGAGGGTGCCTTATATTTGAAGCATAGGAGTTTATTTTTGTTACTCCTCTTTTCTTTTGATGCATTTGCAAACTTTTTGGCTTTTTATTTCATTTCTTGAACTCAAATTTTGAACAATTTTTGTGCCCATTCCCTTTGATGACAAAATGTATGGTAGAACATGGATGAATGATGGTTGCATGGTTTCAAGGGTCACCTTGGAATAAACGGTAGCCAAGGAGTTATCACACCACAAGGTACTCTTGACTAGGCCTTAATCCATGGGTCAAAGGATACTAGCATGACACATCCTAGGGTGTTTTACAAGCATTCTAACAAGAAAAGTCTTAAGAAGAAAAAGTATCTACAAGGGCCTTATATAAACTTGTCAAGCTTCCCAAATAGATGCGTTCACAAAGTTTTTTTTAACATGCAACTACATGCCATGATGCAACTAACATATATACATCCTAATGCATGTGCTTCTACCAACTAGCATGCCAAATAAACTAAATGCAATCCTAATTTCACATTGTTTATACCGCATCAATCAAAATAAAGCCACATAGTCATTAACATAGAGAGGAAAAAGGAGATTGGAAAGATCATACCATGCGGTCTTCATATTCCTCATGTCTCGGATGTGGCGTAGTCGATCAATGTGAAAAAGGATGGACAAACACAATATATATATATATATATATACAAGGCTACACTACAAAGGAAATGAACTTGTTTTTGGATTTTTAAATTTTTAAATTTTTTTGTATTTTTCGAAAATTTTCAATTTTTATGCATTTTTGGAATATAAATTCCCATCCCCCACTTTATTTTGGACATTGTCCTCAATGTACATGTAGGAGTAGGAATGAAAAAGAGATACATGTTTTTGGTTTTTTAATTTTATGGAAATTAAAGTACAAATGCAATGATATGATATGAATGAATGCATGCTCTACCTAAATGCAATTCTATATGACATATATAACAAATGAATGCAATCTACACTATACTAGATGATGCATGTTTTAAACTATGGTCACTTATGATCAAACCTCTCCAAACCGATTTAAACACTATTTCTAGTGTAGAAAAGAATAGGATGTGTCATTAGTGACTATGCATGAATTCTAGTCTATATGCAACAATCTACATGAATCATGTGAGATATATTACAATGCAACTATACTATATGAACTAACTAATGTAAATGCAATATGAAATATAATACAAATGCAAGCTAAATGTATATGTATATAACTAAATGCAAGAGTAAATGTAATGCAAAGTCAAAGGAAATGATATCTTACAAATGGTGGTTTGAGGGAGGACTCCACCAAACTCATTCCTTGTTGCCATGTTTATTGATGTTGTCTATGTTGCTCAATGCTCTCAATAACCGGTCAAAGGCTTGAGCACAATCTTCAAACAAGCATGAATACGGTTTGTTCCAATTCAATATGAAGCTTGGACAAGAGAGCTTGTCACTTATTCTCTCTTTCACCTTGCCCTTGGCACTTGAGTCTTTGCAATGCTTCAATCCGGCAAGCCCACGATTCTTGTCAACATAAGGGATGAAGTGTGGTTCATATTCGTCCGGAGACTTCCGCTCACCACCTTCTCCTTCAATTTTGGTGATGATGATAGCATTTGGATTTATCAATCCTTCAAGAGTAGAAGGAGAATTATTATAACATTGATGATTGGATACCTTAGGAGTTGAAATTGTGGGTGCCAAATCTCCACAAGCACGTTCATTTGCAAGTTTGTTCTTGAGCTTTTCCACCAAGTACCGTTTATATGATGTTTTAACCTTTTGGAGAAGGTCTACCATATCCTCTCCAATAATCATAGGTTCCATGGTGGGTGCGAAAAGGTCTTCATGGTCAATAGGAAAGAGACATTCATCTTCCTCATGGAAGCATACCTCAAATTTCTAAAGGATGGGTTCCTCAAGTGAGGCAATATCACAACTCCATTCCTCTTCTTCATTCCATGAGTCCTTGCAAGACACATATTCCGCATAAGCTCCTTCCTTAGGCACGTTATCATCGCTATCTTCATACGAATCATAGATAGGGGCTTCATTCTTCTTCAATAATTCTTCCTCCACCATCTCAATATTCACATCGAAAGACACACCCTCATACTCACAAAGGCTAAGAGTATTTGGCTTACTCAATCTCATGTCTTCTTCATTGAATACAACACTTTCATACTCACAAGAGCTCAAAGGGATTGGCTCTTCCCACTTCTCATCTTCCATATCAAAGGTCAGTACTTCAAACTTGCATTCATGGATAATGTCTAAGGAATGGTGAGGAGTAGTTTTTTGGGTTTCTTTTATTTGGGCAATTTGAATCTCCAACTCCTCACCTTGGGTAACAATGCTTTGAAGAACATTGTTCCTTTTTTGGCTCTCTTCTAGCATTTGTTTGAAGAAGTTTTATTGATCTCCCATCATTTGGAGAATCACATTTTGAATGGGCTCATCTTCTTGTTGTGGGTGGGTGTGAAAGTGGTTGTATTGTGGCAATTGAAATTCATTGTGAAGTGGGTATTGGGTGGGTGGTTGTTGTGGATATTGGATGTGAGGATTTTGGTGGGAAAAATTGGGGTAGTAGTTAGGATTTTCATTGTATGAGTAGTAAGGTAGGTTTGTGTTGACTTGCTCCTCAAACTCCCCATACCCATAGTCATAGTCATACTCAAAATATCCACCACATACTCCATATGTCAAGTCTTGGGTCATCATCTTAACCAAGATAAAGATACAACTACAAAAATGGAAACTACAATAAAATGGTAAAAACGAACCTTGAGGAACAAAGTTCCTCAAGGTTAAAGCACAATTAAAATAGACAAACAAACAAGAACTTAATCACATAACACCGTCCCCGGCAACGGCGCCATTTTGATGGGTTAGATGTCGTCGGGTCTCCCAATCAAGCACACTTATAATACTCAACAAACAACTAGTTAGTGGTAAGTTGAGGTCAATCCATGGGACGGTGTGCTTTGGGCTCTAAGTCTATCTATCTCAATTTATGCTAGTGTCACAATTTGATTGGGTTTGTAGTTGTGTTCTAGACTAATGCAAGCAATAAAGTATAACGAGCAATAAAAGGAAGGGTGTAAACAAATGATTAGAAGTACTAGGACATCATGGGTTCATAGGGGATTCATGGGAGTTAACCATACAAACTTGTTCACAAGGTTGCAAGCAATTAATGTTGAAGAGGAACCGAGTTGGTTTATGTCTTACGGTCCCTAGGAAGAGTTGGGTCCCGGAGCCGAATCGATTAGATTGTACAACACCTACAAGTCGACTTACTTTCCTCCTAGTCACTTCTATGCATGGTCTAACAATACTCGAGTTGGTTTATATCTTACAAGTCTTGTTGAGTAGATAAGAGATGGGTAAAAATGCAAGGATTCATAGGCTTAGCATTTCATCAAACATAACATGTTCATAGGTCGACATCACAACAAGCAAGAAATTTAATTATGAAAACATATTAGATTAAGCATGATTAATCCCATGTTGGTTTCCCCTAATTACCCACTAATCCTAGTTAAGAGACTACTCACTTATTATCATTGTAAACATGTCATTAATGGTGTCAATCATCACAACAAGTGTAAACATGATAAGAGAATGAGGAAATAAACAATAAAGAGTAAAGGGTAAAAGAATTATACCAACTTAAGATGATCCAAATAATAAAGCAAAGAATAATAGAAGAAACTTGATTGATTGATGAAGAGTTGTCAATTCTCCAATAATAACCCAATAATCTTCAATTACCCAATAATAAACTTGAATAATACACTTGAACAATAATTAAGAAAAGATTAATATGTAATTTGTGGAAAGATTAAATAGTAATCTATTCTAATCTACTTCTAATCTAATCTAAGAGGAATTTCTAATATGGGAACTTGGTTAAGAGAGCTTGGTAAATGGGGTATATATAGTAGTACATCATTAGGTTAAGCAAGAGTAGATTTGTAAATAACAATGCTAATTGTTGAGTTGAGGAAGTGCTCTTCTCGAAGAAAGATGCGAGTCTTCTTTTTGCTAGTCATTCAAAAATATGCGCATCTCGAGTGGAACAAGGAAGGGGACGTTTTGCACGGTGAAGGAATCCGAGCGGATTGTGGGTCGGGACCTCGGACTGTAGCAGGGGAAGACAAGCGGATCAAGCACGGGACGCTCGGATCTTAAGGCAGTGTTCTTCTTCATTCTTGTCTGTCAAACAATCCGAGCGTCTTTGAAGGGGAGACGCTCGTCCTGCAGGAGACGAGCGAATTGGGTCTCGGGACGCTCGTCCTGGCGGACAGTTTCTCTATTTGAGCTCGGATTGTAAAACGGACGTCATTTTCTCATCCGGACTCCTATTGGAGTGATTCAAATGCCTAGAACACTTGATTTTTCGATGCTGTTTCATCTAGCATACTTTTAGAGCCAAAGGAGCAACTGTCGGTTTGGTTCCGAGCAATTTCATCTTGTAATGTCTTCCTTCTCGTCATCCTTGCTTTTAAGCCTATGAGCCTTCTATATACTCTTTATTCCTACATCCTTGGTCATCATTCTTGCCTTCTCTTCATACTAGCCCGTATAATATCATCAAAAAGCTTCCAAATATGCATGAAAGACGGGAATTTCCGCCTTATTATCTCCTTTCCTATAAAACATGTAAAATGCACTAGGAAAGCAAAATAGAAAGCATTTGACGGATAAAATGCTCATGAAATGTTATAAAGGTGTGCAAAATAGGTTCAATTAGGGGACTAAATGTGCGCAAATAATATTCACATCAATTAATCTCTATTGTACACTACCAAATCCAATATACATACCAAAGAGATTAAGAAAGACAAAGAATACCTAAATTAATTTTACCTCTCTATACATGTGAAAGAATCATACTCGGAACCCTAAAATCAATACCGTACTTGATAGCCGTCTCCATCTGACCGTCGCTGGCTGCCGTTAATGGTGGTTGTCGGTCGCCGCCTATTAGCGAGGTGGTTGCCAGTCACATATCAGTGTTGTGGTGGTGGTTTCCTTGTGTAAGTGGTGGAGTGGTGGTATTGTCAAAAGAGTTTGGTTAGGTTTTATCACTTTATGGGATGAGGGAAGAGAAAGAGATTTTAGTTACTTTGTTTCTACGGTCTGCCAGTATAAATTCTAGGGTCTAAGGATCGGGTATGGGTCTCATAACTTAGACCCGGACCCAGACCCGAAATATTTTCTTAAGACCCATACCCGCCCCATACCCATTGGGTCTGAAAAAAAAGACCCGTAACCGACCCATTAGGGTCCGACCCTCAGGGCCTGGGTCGGGTCCCCAACCCACTGCCATCCCTAGCTGCCGTCTCCACAGATCGACTGGGCATACGCTGGTGGGCCCTGTACATAGTGGAGTCTCCACCAATTTTTATGGGAAATTGGAATCGTTCGAATACCTCGTGTCATGTCAAGACACAAAGTAGTGACATGAACACTAAGAACTCGTTACCCTTAGCATTCTATGTCTAGAATGACTCTTGTTAATGCCATTGAACACGGATGTTCACAGAGATCTGGAGTAAGGGGTGAGGGTACGTATTAGGAATCCTTTTACTGAACACCTAATCCCGCCCGCCTCGATAACGGCCTCTACTAATGATAAGGGAAATCGTTCGTATTTGATATGTTGTCGATTATATGCATGCAATGCAACAAACAATAGATTAATCCTAGCATGTGAATTAAAGTAAGTCGATGAACAAATAATTAGCATTTATTAATGTCGAATTAGGTTTTAGGATTAATTACACGCGAAAAACAAATAAATAAATCATACATAATAAATACGATAAATAAATAGCGATAATTGAAATTACAATAAATTACAATCAATTAATTGATTTACGTCAAAAATATACTTAAGACGGACAATTCAAAGAAAAGAATGGAAAATAAATAAAGTTAGAAAATATGGGCAGATTAAAGGTGGTATTACGATTAATAGTCAATTAATTACGCAATTAAGGATTAGGTCAATGCGAGAACGGAAATTCAGGGACATAACTCATCTAGGAACAGGCGCAGCCTTGCTGCATTCCTTCGAAGAGGCGCATCTATCACTGCGTCGGTTCCTGGGTTTAGTTCTGGCTGTGATGTCAGAACCGCGGGTTTGTTAATGTTCGTGAGTGTGTTTTATTGTTAATTATCGATATTTGACTCAAGTGAAGGTGATTTAACATGTTAATTACATATGAAGCCATCATAAAAGCACTGAATACGAATTTAAACGGATTAAAACGGGTTAGAAACGAATTATAAACGAATTAAGACGAGCTAGGTCTATTTATGAAGACGGAAACGAACTTGAAAGAATTTGATAAACTGGAAATAAAAACGATGGAAACATATACAAAGGACGAATTTCAGAAACTTGATATGAGCGAATCGAGTCTCTCAAATCCGAGTTTGATTTAGTGACGAAAACCCGCAAATTGGTTATAAGGGATTTAAGTCGTAAATAAAACATGATAATTAAATGGAATTTATTAAAATGTATTTATGTACAAAGAAAAGGGAGAAAATATGAAAATAAAACAAAAAAGAACGAAAACAACAGAAAACCAAGGAATAAGAAGACGAAGAGCAGAAGCAGCGGCAGCCTCTGGAAGAGGTGCAGCAGATGCTGCGACCCTTCGAAGAGGTGCAGCAGCTGCTGCGTTTCTTCTCGACGTCTGGTTGCTGCTGATCCGTAAAAAACGGTTTGATAAAAGGGTTTTAGAAGTCGATTTTAAGCATATTCTTGACGTAAATCTTACAATAATGAGTACAAATAAAATAAATACAATAAAAAGATGGGATTTACACCCTCATACTTACATGTTTGACGAAACGAGATCGACTAAGTTAACTTTTAGTGATTGCTCGACTCGAATGTATGTAGAAAGTGCCCTCGTTAGAGGATTTAGATTAAATTGATTGATGTGTAGTGGTGAAATTGGTCGGTCATGCAACGTGACTGGAACTTAGAATGATCTGACCTTACGTGGTCGATTGATCAAGCACGTAGGCGTCGAAAGCTTAGAGCACGGTCTTAGAATGCAAAGTGATGTGACTCATATTTCAACACATTTAGTCCCCTAATTAACCTCGTTCCTATGCTTGATAGCACATAATTGGGTCATTTACTATCTTTAGTTTCCCATTTTGCATATTCTTTGAGGTTTTGTCTCCTTGGTAGAAAAGGAGTGCTAGCCTTGCCTTTATGAGGCGGAATGGAGCTAAATTGATCGCATATAATGACCAAGCATCAAAGAGAAGACAATAATAGAAGGCCTAAGTAGATAATAAAGTGAAATGGGCAATGATAAAAGGATCCTTGCATCCCCGACATGATCCTTGTGGATTGTTAAGGAGCAAAAGAAGAAAAGCATACTGTCCCAGGATCCGAGACAATCATGCACGATCAGGGCGTCTCACAAAGGCATGATCCGGGCGTCTTGTGGCAAGGGCGAGCATCTTGCAGCAGCCTGATCCGAGCATCTCACCAGGGATCCTAGTGGATCACAAGGCAGTACCACCCATGCCTCAGCACGGGACGGGCAGATCAGCACGAGACCAGCACGGAAATGCTCATTTCCTTCGAGAGGAGCATTTCCTCAACTTTTCTTAGGGACTTAATAGTCATTTAAGCCCTTAGTAACCCTAATATTTGTACCTAATCTTTAGTGTAAATACCCCATTGTACTACCTAGATTAGGATCATCCTGCAATGTTCTCTTAATCCATCCTTAATCAAGTAGTAATCTTGTATTCAACTCTTAATCAAGTTATAATACAATTCTCAATATTAATCACATCTTAATCTTTCCTTAATTTCTCCATTGTTCTTCATTTATTTCGGGTAATTAGAAGATTATTTGGGTTTATTTGGAGGATTGACAACCTTCCATCAATCATCAAGTACTTCTATTATTCTTTGCTTTATTATTTGGAATCATCTTCATAGGTATAATTCTCTCTTAACCTTGTTTAATTATTGTTAATCACTTTCATTTATTCATCATGTTTTGCCTTGTTAGTATGATTGACAACCTTATTAGCATGTTGAACTTTATAATGAGTGAGTAGTTTCCTTAACTAGAGTTAATGGGGAATTAGGTAAAACCAACATGGGGATTGATCTATGCTTAATCTAATATGTTTTCATAATTAAATTGCTTGCGTGTTGTGATTTCAACTTATGCACATGTTATGTTTGATGAAATGCGAGCCTATAAATCCTTTCACTTGTAAGCTTATACACCAACTCGAGCCTCATTAGACAATGCATATAGTTGAATATGAAGGATTAAGTCGACTTGTAGGTGTTGTACAATCTAATCGATTCGGCTCCGGGACCCAAACCTTCCTAGGGATTGTAAGCTTATACACCAACTCGATCCCATCACAACAATAATTGCTTGCTATATAATAGAGAACATGTTTGTATGATCAACTCCCTTGAATCCTCTATGAACCCATGACACCGTAGTGCCTTTAATCAATTATTTTTACCCCTTTTAATCATCTTGCTGGTTTTCATTGCTTTACTTTCATCTATTTGATTAGTTTAGTTGATATCCTATCTCAACCCAAATTGTGACAACCTAGGACACGACCATTTGCAATTGAAAATCCTACATCAATACCCGTCCCTTGGGATCCGCCCTTTACTTGCCTCTTTGCTAAGAGTAGTTTGTAAAGTTATAAATATTGTTTTGGTTGGTAACTTTTGACGACGAGTTTAATCTCGATCACAAATGGAGAAGTGAAGGGCGGACACTCGCGTGAAAAATTTGGAGGAACGAAGGTCCCTATTTATACTAAAAAAATGTGAAGAGTTTTGGAATGACTCAAACTTTGGAAAGAAATCACGGAAAAAATCTGAAAACAGGCAGAAACGAGATGGGGAAGAGGCGCTGCAGCTGCTGCGATCCATCCAAGAGGCACAACATCTGCTGCGTCATTTCCCCAAGATTTCCTTATGTGGAAGAAAGATTTCCGCGTTTCTTTTATGGAATTGCGGTGGATCTCTACTTCCTTATTCCGTAAAATAAGATTTACGGGATATATTTTACCAAAAGATATAAAATAAAATTATGAAATAAATATCCGGAATATTCTAGGATGTTCCGACTCAGCATTTTAAACGGTTTCTTTGAAAATGAAGCGGTTTTTGACCCGGACTCCAAATGAACTCTAATTACTGTCAAAACGACCGTATTGGCGCGTAGATGACGACCAAGGGGTAGACACAAGTATTTGAGCTATCACTTGACGATAAACTTATGGACTGTCATAAATCGTTCCGCGTACCAAACATGCGGCCCAATCATCCCTGGGTGGTTGGCGGAAGGTGTAGAAATGAGGTATCTACAGAGCCCCCACTTTGACTGAGGCTTGGACAAGGCCACTGTCAAAGTATAGCCATCAGGTCAATCGAAGATTACAACCTAACGACTGTGGCGACGCGAGGTGGCTCAAGGGGTCTGAGCTAAGGACCTGTCATCGGGAACATTTTAGAGTCTGTCGACTATCGGGGAGGGTCGCTTAAAGTCCATTAGACTACGTAAGGAAGCTCACCAGCCATAAGAAGAAACCATACCTAAGACTTCTTTCTCGAGATGTTTGCGGAGTTGCGTAGAGCTAAGGGTAAGCGTGGGAGCTAAGGTTAAGACCTAAAGGATATATAAGGATTGTGCTAGGGTGTGAGGGCCCTAAAAGGAAAACATCGATGAGTAGGCGGCCTAAGGGTAGCCATGACCTGCGTGTATGAACCCTGGAAAAGGTGATCCTAAAGCAGTATGATCCTATAGGTAGAGACTAGGTGTGTGAACCTGGGGAGTTTGGGAACCTAAGAGAAGGTGGGTATGCGAACTTATTGATGTGATCATTATTTGCGCACATTTAATCCCCTAATTGAGCCTATTTTGCATACTATTATAACATTCTATGGCCATTTTATCCGTCAAAACCTTCCTATTTGCTTTTCTAGCGCATTTCATATGTTTTGTAGAAAAGGAGATAATAAGGCAGAAATTCCCGTCTTTCGTGCATATTTGGAAGCTTATTGATGATATTAGATGGACTAGTATGAAGAGGAGGCAAGAATAATGACCAAAAATGTTGGAATAAAGTGTATATAGAAGGATCAAAGGGTTAAAAGTAAGAATGACGAGAGGGAAGGCATTACAAGAAGAAATCGCTCGAAAACCGAACACAAGGTTGCTCCTTTGGCTCTGAAAGTATGCTAGATAGAACGGCGTCGAAAAAACAAGTGATCTAGGCTTTTGAATCACTCCAATAGGAGCCCGGATGAGAAAATGACGTTCGTTTTACAATCCGAGCTCAAGTAAGGCATGATACAGCTCAACCCGCTGGGGACAAATTCAACCCGCTCGGGTTGAGGCCCAGGACGCTCATATTCTGCTCGGGACGAGCGGATTCTTAGACAGTAAGAAAAGATAAGTACGCAGCCCATTAATCCGAGCGTCTTGCTCCAAATCCGCCCGTCTTCCCAACAATCCGCCCGTCTTCACCCCAAGACGCCCGGGCAGAGACCACCGAATCCGCCCGTCCCGTGACCAAGACGCCCGGATTCTCAGGCAGACCAATTTCGTTTCTTCAAGCTTCAAGAAAGATGCCCATCCTTCCAAAAAGACCGGCGTTTCCTTAAGTAGGTACTTAATCGTCATTTAAGCCCTTAGTTAACTCTAATTCCTACACCTAATCCCCACTATATATACCCCATTTGTAATAATCAAACCATCATGTTTTTTTATAGTAGAGAGCCTCCACATTAGAAATTCTTGTTAGATTAGATTAGGAGTAGATTAGAATAGATTAATCTCAATCTTTCCACAAATCTCACATTAATCTCTCCTCAATTATTGTTCAAATTTATTATTTCAAGTTTATCACTTTTGGGTAGTTGAAGATTATTGGGTTATTATTGGAGGATTGACAACCCTTCATCAATCAATCAAGTTTCTTCTATTATTCTTTGCTTTATTATTTGGAATCATCTTAAGTTTGGTATAATTCTTTTACCCTTTTACTCTTTATTGTTTATTTCCTCATTCTCTTATCATGTTTATACTTGTTGTGATGATTGACACCATTAATGACATGTTTCCCATGATAATGAGTGAGTAGTTTCTTTAGTTAGGATTAATGGGTAATTAGGGAAAACCAACATGGGATTGATTCATGCTTAATCTAATATGTTTTCATAATCAAATTGCTTGCTTGTTTTGATGTCAACTTTATGCACATGTTATGTTTGATGAAATGCTAAGCCTATGAATCCTTGCATTTACAACGATCTCTTATCTACTCAACTTGACTTGTAAGATATAAACCAACTCGAGTCTTGTTAGACCATGCATAGAAGTTGAATAGGAGGAAAGTAAGTCGACTTGTAGGTGTTGTACAATCTAATCGATTCGGATCCGGGACCCAACTCTTCCTATGAACCGTAAGACTTAAACCAACTCGGTTCCTCCACAACATTAATTGCTTGCAACTTTGTAAACATGTTTGTATGATCAACACCATGAATCCCCTATGACCCCATGATATCCTAGCACTTTTAGCCATTTGTTTACATCTTTCCTTTTATTGCTTGTTTTACTTTATTGCTTTTATTAGTCTAGAATACAACTACAAACCCAAACAAATTGTGACACTAGCATAAATTGAGATAGATAGACTTAGAACCCAAAGCACACCGTCCCATGGATCGACCTCGACTTACCGATAACTAGTTGTTTGTTGAGTATTATAAATGTGTTTTGATTGGGTGTACAACGACACGCCCACGTCAAAAATGGCGCCGTTGCCGGGGATGGTGTTATGTGATTAAGTTCTTACTTGTTTGTCTATTTTGATTTTGCTTTCACCCCTTGAGGAACTTGTTCCTCAAGGATTGTTCTTACCGTTTTTGTGTAGTTTCCATGCTTGTAGTTGTTTCCTTGTCTTAGTGATGATGACTCAAGACTTTACATATGGAGTATGTGGTAGATTCTTTGAGTATGACTATGGGTATGGGGAGTTTGAGAAGCAAGTCAACACAAACCTACCTTATGAAGGAAATGTAGGTCTTTATACATGTTAACATACACATATATGTCAAATTAATTTTGTCATAAAATTAAAACGGATTTTATGCATGCAAACATTAATATAAAAGAAGAGAAATAATGTCCTTACATTCAATATTTCGGCAATATTGGGCACAAGAGAGATCACCTTTCTCTACTTGTTCTTGAGCTATTCCAATGGATGAACAAGATCTAAGAATAAGATCTCTCCCCAAGCTTTATACCCAAGGCTTAACACTTAATCTAATTAATATTATAAGTACTAGTATAATATTAATCTTAGTAGAAAATTGAACCAAAATAATGTATAACACTTGAATTATTTCGGTTTTGATGAGAGATAAAGAGAGGATTTTATTTCTCTAGAATTTCTATTTTGGATGAGTGAAGTGGAATGAATATGATACACTAGCTTTTAGTATATTATTTGGTAAAATTATAGAGAAAAACAAAAGCAATTGTCTTCCCCAAAACCGTGTAAGAGGAGGGCTATTGGGGAGCCAATGCATGAAAAATTTGTTCTTCACAAGAACAATAGGCTTGCATGCCTAGACTTGCATTTTTCATCATTGTGTTTTATCAACTAAATAAAACAATTAACTAGCTTAATTCTCCCCAATTTTTCGGCACTTTACATAATATGGATCCCATATTATATTTGTCAATTGTCAATGTGTCACATGTCATATGTGACATAAATATGTTATGTATTTTTAACATATTAAAAATCAACGTATTAATAAAAATACGTCACATACAAAAAATTGACTTAGTAATTTCATAATTACTCGTGCCAAAATATTTTACCATTTATAAATTTCAACTGATTGAATTTATAATAATTCATTCATTTTAATTGTTACATTAAACAATTTATTTCATCCGAGTAATTATACAATTTAATTACTCAGACCGTATCTCATTTAATCACATTTCAATTTGATACGTAAATTTTACTTCCAAAATCGTCCGTCAATTTTCAAGTAATTTAATCAACTCGCAATGTTATACGATTAATTAAATAATCAATTAAGTGTATTGCCCTTTAGGTATGACCTAGGGGGTCAACTGATCACCACCGTCACACGACAGTAATGTCAAACTCTAGTCAGCCAATCATTACCGATATATGTTGACCAGTTGACAGTAACAATATTACTTCCCAATTGTATTCATAAAATGAGATTTAATAATGATATTTAAATCATGTGATCGCACTATTGTTGAGGACACATTTCCCAACAATCTCCCACTTGTCCTCGACAAGTGTGCGTCACCAATTCTCTTGTCCTATTACTATCTCCCACTCAATGCAAGGTGTCTTTCAGGTCGTACTTGCAAGTGATCATATCGAGAGTGGTTTCCTCGATCTGGAGAATAACTGATTGACCGGATTTATCCACACTGGATACCTTCCGAGCGTGGCCACGCATTTCCAGTTCATTACTCCTCGAGTGGCCCTGAGATATTGTTATAACCCTGACTAGGGGTGGACAATTCCTATCGCACTCATTCCCTTCGACTAGCCACAGCCATCATAACCCAAAATATGCCCATTTGACCCCATTTACGAAGGTCGTAGTAACACAAATCAAAGTTAATCTGAAACTGTGCCATCTTAGGAGAATAGTCTTTAGTCAAAAGAATCGACTCATTTGAATACTATAGTAGCTCTCGCCACGACCAGGCTATATAAATTTGCCAGAACTCTATAAGCGGTCATTAGGCCCGACAAAAAGTTCCTAACAGTTTGCCTATGTGATCGACTAGTCATCTCACATGACTCTATGGCACTTGAACTTGCCATCAATCGCCTCACACTCTAGTCACTTCGAGATGTCACCTCATACAAGTGACTATGGGCAAATACTATGTTAATCCGTGTTCACTTTAACGGGGTTCAATTGTCTCTACAACCCGTATGGATGTAACAAAGTATAATTTAAAGATAAAAGACAAAAGTGATTATGAACATGAACAAAAACAACACTTTTATTTCATTTCAAAATCTAACAAAAATTTGGTACACGTTTAAGTCCCATGGACGTAACATGCCCATCATGCTTAGCCTGCGATAAAGGCTTGGTGAGCGGATCGGCTATGTTGTCATCCGTCCCAACCTTACAAATCGCAATTTCCTTTCTTTCAATGAAATCTCTTATTACATGATACTTTCTAAGTACATGTCTAGATCTATTACTAGACTTTGGCTCCTTAGCTTGGAAGATCGTCCCACTATTATCACAATAGAGAGTGATGGGATCATCGGCGGTAGGTACTACTTTTAGACCTTCCGTGAATTGCTTGATCCACATGGCTTCCTTGGCAGCCTCGATCCGCAATGTACTCAGCCTCCGTTGTTGAATCCGCGATTCTGACTTCCTTGAAGCTTCTCAGCTTACGGCACCACCATTGAGCATGAAAACAAAACCAGCTTGTGATTTCATGTCATCTCTATATGTTTGAAAACTTGAGTCCGTGTATCCTGTAACACGCAACTCGGTGTCTCCTCCAAACACAAGGATAGAGTCCTTAGTTCTTCTCAAGTACTTAAGGATGTTCTTGACAGCAATCCAGTGACTCTCACCTGGGTTTGCTTGATATCTACTCGTCATGCTCAAGGCATACGAGACATCAGGACGTGTGCATATCATGGCATACATGATTGATCCAACAGCGGAAGCGTAAGGGATCAACTTCATGCGTTCAACATCATGGGGTTCGGAGGGACATTGAGTCCTGCTCAATATCGTTCCGGTTACCATTGGTACCAAACCCCTTTTGGATTTGTCCATGCTGAATCGTCGAAGAATCTTATCAACATAAGACTCTTGACTTAGTGCCAATATCCTCTTGGGTCTATCTCTATAGATCCGGATACCTAATATGCGTTGTGCCTCTCCTAAATCCTTCATTTGGAAGTGGTTACCTAACCACTTCTTAACAGAAGACAACATTGGAATATCATTTCCAATGAGTAGTACGTCATCGACATACAAGATTAGGAACACAACATTGCTCCCACTGAATTTCATGTATAAACATGGTTCCTCAACATTTCGAGTGAACCCATTTTCTTTTATCACATGATTGAATCGATGATTCCAACTTCTAGATGCTTGCTTAAGACCATAAATGGATCTCTTAAGCTTGCATACCTTGTTAGGATTTTTAGAATCAACAAAACCTTCGGGTTGTATCATGTACACCTCCTCTTCTAAATGCCCATTTAGAAAAGCGGTTTTGACATCCATTTGCCAAATTTCATAGTCATGAAATGCGGCGATCGCTAACATAATCCGTATGGATCTTAGCATGGCTACGGGGGCGAAGGTCTCATCATAATGGAGACCTTGGACTTGGGTAAATCCTTTTGCCACTAGCCTAGCTTTGTAGACATCGTCATGTCCTTCTATGCCATTTTTGACCTTGAATATCCATTTGCATTGGAGGGGTCTTGCCCCTTTAGGCAAATCTACCAAGTCCCAAACTTGGTTTTCAAGCATAGAATCCATTTCGGATTTCATGGCTTTAAGCCATAAGGTGGAATTAGGACTAGAGATTGCGGCCTTGTAGGTGGCGGGCTCGTCACTTTCCATAAGCAACACATCGAGTGTTCCATCTTCCTCGATAAGTCCCACATATCGATCGGGATGGCGAATTACTCGGCCCGTCCTTCTTAGTGGAGGAGGTGCAACCGCGTTAGACGACGAAGGAACATCTTCTTGCGTCTCTATCTCGGTTTGTGGCTCTTGAACTTCATCAAGTTCAAAATTTCTCCCACTCTGTCTCTTAGAAATAAATTGACTTTCTAAGAAGACAGCCTCACTAGACACAAACACTTTGTTTTCTTGAGGTTTGTAGAAGTAGTAACCTCGAGAGGTTAAAGGATAACCTACAAAGATGCATTTTTCGGATCTTGGGGCAAGCTTATTGTCGGGTTTAGCCTTGACGTAAGCATCACATCCCCAAATTTTCATATAGGATAGATTAGGAACTCTTCCTTTCCATGTCTCAAATGGAGTCTTTTCGGTGGCTTTAGTGGGACTATTATTCAAAGATAGAATTGCAGTTTGGATTGCAAATCCCCAAAACGAGTTCGGTAACTCGGTTTGACTCATCATGGATCGAACCATATCAAGTAGGGTTCGATTTCTCCTTTCGGCAACGCCATTTAGTTGTGGTGTTCCAGGTGGAGAAAGTTGTGATATGATACCACAACTTTTTAAGTGTGAATCAAATTCAAGGCTAAGGTATTCACCACCACGATCGGATCGTAGTGCCTTAATCCTCTTGTTCAATTGGTTCTCTACTTCGTTTTGAAATTCTTTGAATTTCTCAAACGCTTCACTCTTATGTTTCATTAAATAGATATACCCATATCTACTTAAATCATCGGTGAAGGTTATGAAGTAGTCATAATTACCACGAGCGGTGATAGTCATTGGTCCACATACATCGGTGTGTATGAGTCCCAATAGCTCACTAGCTCGTGTCCCTTTACCGCTAAAAGGATTACGAGTCATTTTGCCAAGAAGGCAATATTCGCATGTACCAAATGATTGGTAATCAAATGGTGTAATCACATTAGTCGAAACTAATCTTTTGATGCGATTCTCGTTTATGTGACCTAATCGACAATGCCAAATGAACGCTTCACTTGGGTCACTTGTTTTGAGTTTCTTTGATTGAATGTTATAAATATCATTTGTCGGATTTGAGGTCTCTAAAATGTAAATGCCATTTATGGAGGAAGCTTGGCCAATAACCAAATCATTCCTAGAAATAGAGCAACGATTGTTCTTAATGACAAAACAAAAACCGTCCATGTCTAGCATGGCGATTGAAATAATGTTTTTAGAGAGCGTAGGAACATAAAAACAATTATGCAAATACAACTCAAAACCGTTTGGCAAAGCTAGAACATAAGTTCCTTTGGATTCGGCCGCTACCCGAGCTCTATTTCCAAGTCGAAGATCCACATCTCCCTTGCTAAGCTTCTCCACATCTCTTAAACCCTGTAAATGATTACAAAGGTGAGAACCACAACCGGTATCAAGTACCCATGTCGTAGTGGAAGTATAATTTATATCAATAACATAAATTTCTTTAGGAATTGTACCTTTTGGAGTAATGAGTCCCTCCCTTATATTTCGCAAATACATAGGGCAATTCCTTAGCCAATGTCCCATGCCATAGCAATAATGGCATTCATCATTAACTTGCTTGAAGTTTTTGACTTTCTTCCCTTTCTTCTTGAACCTTTTACCCTTGGAAGCAAGGACTTGATTGCTAGAGCTCCCACTAGCTTTGGCATCCTTATCTTCCAGAGATAAAGACCCTATAGATCGTGTGAGGTAGTCTTCCTGAGACGGACTCACACGTGGTCTAGTAGTAGTGGGTGGTTTAGAAGTGGTGATGAAATTAAGGTTTCCATCCGAACCTATCCCGAAATGAAGTTCTCTAGTTGTATCGAAATTATTGTTGGAGCATACGTCGTCAAGAACATGGTGATATGACTCAATAGTAATTGGTGCGGTAGCATTTGTTGGATTCATTGTAATGCACTACAAATATGGAGGAAAGGAAATATTAACATTTGTCTTTTTTTTTTAAATCATACTTGCAAATTTAACAAGATATGAACATTTATATAGTGACCTCTACCCAACTATAATAAATGATTCCAAGACCCAAATTCATATCAACTTAGGCACGGGGTAGCCGATGAAACCCTCATCAATATAACTCGGTGGATTAACCTTTTAATCGATTCTACTTTTAGAACTCTTGGTCGATAAAATTACTCTAATATTTATCTATAGCCCAAAACACATCAACAAGGGCACGGGGTAGCCGATGAAACCCTTATCAATTACTTTTGTTGAGTTCAATCCAAATTTCGAATAAATGTGTCCATTATCCAAACCCATATTAATTTAGGCACGGGGTAGCCGATGAAACCCTCATCAACATGAATTCGGTGGATTAGACATTTATCACCCACTTCCCCTACGTAACAAGGTTTGTACCCCGGGGTAGCCGAGTGCACTCCCTCGCGAAATAGGTTTTCATGGTTTCTACTATTTGGTAAGGCTATGTCTCAATTAGTTGTTTTAGCGAGAGGTCATGTCAATTTATTATCTATCACGTTTTAAGTGAACTAAAGCGGTGAACTACGATAATTTGAATTGACACGGTCGATAAACTCGATAAAAGACAATGCATGTTTAGTTATGGCGATTTAGCGATGCATGTGACATAAAATAAAATGCAAGCATAAAATAAATAAATCCTAGTATGGCCTTTCCTAAAATAGAAAAACTATTAATCTATTACATATTCGGAAACCAACTCCATTGGTCCCTTGAACTTCGGTTGTGGCACGCATCTCGAGGTAACACCGTCTTTATGTATCGTCATTCTTGAAGAAATCCGTCTTTTTGAAACTCCGGAATGAATAAAATTACATAATAAATTACATAATTTCCTATTATACATTTGTAACTTAAAATAAAATAAATCTATTAAATATTACAAAACGGTGATACGAGATCACAATAAAAATTACAACCGAATCGATATTCCCATACATTTCGGGAAATACCAATTAAAATCTAAGGCCATACTAAGTAAAATTACATAATTCAAAATTACATAAATTAAAATTATGACAATCATAAGAAAATGCAGCATTATATTATGTATGAACATGCTCAATTTTTATGCTAAATCGCCCTTTAATTAGCCAATATCGTATATTACTCGGTTTTTACGGATTTGCGTGATTTCAACATTTTATAATCACGGAAAAATGCACAAACTCATATTTATGCATAAGTTAATTACCCTAACCTCTTAGGACTCAAAATATAGTCTCCACTAGTAATTTGACCATAATTAACTTTTATTTACAAAATTGTTCATAAAAGGACCAAAAATTACAAAAATAAGCTATTAAACTTCAAATAAATCCAAAAATTTCAAATAAATTCAAAATTTGAAATTTAAATTCATGAACATTCTGGAAAAATTCCATGACACTCATAATGTTCAAAATCTTAGGTTAAAAATTCCGAAAATTTTCCGGAAAAACAATGTTGCGGTTTATCGATATTTAATAAAATAATCATAAAAACATGGAAAAATTATTTTCATTAACTTTTCAATTTTAGATCTGAAAAATATAATAAAATGCAACATTAGACGTTTTTCCTAAGTCATAGATTATGTTTTATTAATTTTCACTAATAATGTCACTATTTATGTCATTTTTCTTCAAAAATTCATAAATCATGCTAAAAGACTTCTTTATAGCCAATTATTTTACACACATCTTGTAAAATTGCATGTGATAACATATAAATTTTCTATGACCAGATTCGAAATTTAACTCATATTAACCTATTTTTCTCTTAAATCCGAATTTAATGATGAAAAATTCATTTTTCGAGCATAACAAGTGCAAAAATTATGAAAAATTACAGGTTATCTCAAAATAATATATGTGATAACATATCCAAAGATCAACTTAAAATTCAAAGTATAGCTAATTTTCGACCAAAAATGACATTTTAACTCATAAAATCACATTTAAATGTCATTTTTATTAAATATGAACAATAAAAACCGAAAAATTAACCAAAAAATCCTAAAACACTTTAGGACCAGAAATATTAACATGCATGTAATTATTTCGTGATATATCATAATAACACAAATTTTACAAGTTTTATTTTGTTATTCATATAACTCGGAAAAACTTTTAACCAATTTGCATGCAAACAACCGTGGCTCTGATACCGATTGAAGGAAATGTAGGTCTTTATACATGTTAACATACACATATATGTCAAATTAATTTTGTCATAAAATTAAAACGGATTTTATGCATGCAAACATTAATATAAAAGAAGAGAAATAATGTCCTTACATTCAATATTTCGGCAATATTGGGCACAAGAGAGATCACCTTTCTCTACTTGTTCTTGAGCTATTCCAATGGATGAACAAGATCTAAGAATAAGATCTCTCCCCAAGCTTTATACCCAAGGCTTAACACTTAATCTAATTAATATTATAAGTACTAGTATAATATTAATCTTAGTAGAAAATTGAACCAAAATAATGTATAACACTTGAATTATTTCGGTTTTGATGAGAGATAAAGAGAGGATTTTATTTCCCTAGAATTTCTATTTTGGATGAGTGAAGTGGAATGAATATGATACACTAGCTTTTAGTATATTATTTGGTAAAATTATAGAGAAAAACAAAAGCAATTGTCTTCCCCAAAACCGTGTAAGAGGAGGGCTATTGGGGAGCCAATG
Organism: Silene latifolia; assembly: GCF_048544455.1. Taxonomy (NCBI): domain Eukaryota; kingdom Viridiplantae; phylum Streptophyta; class Magnoliopsida; order Caryophyllales; family Caryophyllaceae; genus Silene; species Silene latifolia. The sequence goes on from NC_133536.1 coordinate 74,620,145, forward strand.
CATGAAAAATTTGTTCTTCACAAGAACAATAGGCTTGCATGCCTAGACTTGCATTTTTCATCATTGTGTTTTATCAACTAAATAAAACAATTAACTAGCTTAATTCTCCCCAATTTTTCGGCACTTTACATAATATGGATCCCATATTATATTTGTCAATTGTCAATGTGTCACATGTCATATGTGACATAAATATGTTATGTATTTTTAACATATTAAAAATCAACGTATTAATAAAAATACGTCACATACAAAAAATTGACTTAGTAATTTCATAATTACTCGTGCCAAAATATTTTACCATTTATAAATTTCAACTGATTGAATTTATAATAATTCATTCATTTTAATTGTTACATTAAACAATTTATTTCATCCGAGTAATTATACAATTTAATTACTCAGACCGTATCTCATTTAATCACATTTCAATTTGATACGTAAATTTTACTTCCAAAATCGTCCGTCAATTTTCAAGTAATTTAATCAACTCGCAACGTTATACGATTAATTAAATAATCAATTAAGTGTATTGCCCTTTAGGTATGACCTAGGGGTCAATCGATCACCACCGTCACACGACAAGTAATGTCAAACTCTAGTCAGCCAATCATTACCGATATATGTTGACCAGTTGACAGTAACAATATTACTTCCCAATTGTATTCATAAAATGAGATTTAATAATGATATTTAAATCATGTGATCGCACTATTGTTGAGGACACATTTCCCAACACCTTATTATTCGTACAATGAAAATCCTAACTACTACCCCTATTTCTCCCACCAACATCACCTTATGCAATATCCACAACAACCACCCACCCAATGCCCAATTCATAATGAGTTTCAATTGTCACAATACAACCACTTTCACACTTACCCACAATAAGAAGATGAACCCATTCAAGATGTGATTCTCCAAATGATGGGAGATCAACAAAACTTCTTCAAACAAATGCTAGAGGAGAGCCAAAAGAGGGACAATGTTCTTCAAGGCATTGTTACCCAAGGTGAGGAATTGGAGATTCAAATCACCCAATTGAAAGAATCCCAAGCAACCACTCCCCACCGTTCTTTGGACATTGATCATGAATGTGAATTTGAAGTAGTAACTTTCGACATGGAGAATGAAAAATGGGAAGAGCCAATTTCCTCGAGCTCTTGTGAGTATGAAAGTGTTGTGTTTGATGAGGAAGATTTGAGGTTGAGTAAGCCAAATACTCTTAACCTTTGTGAGTACGAGGGTGTATCTTTTGATATGAATATTGAGATGGTGGAAGAAGAAATAATGAAGAAGAATGAAGCCCCCATTTATGATTCATATGAAGATAGCAACAATGATGATGAGCCTAAAGGATGCACTCGTAATATCACCTTGCTTGAGGAGCCTATCTTTGAGACATTTGAGATACCCTATCATGAAGAAGAACGTCCTTCCCCTATTCCTCATGAAGACTACTTGACACCTATCATGGAGCCAATGATCGTTGAAGAGGATATGGTAGATCTTCTTCAAAAGGCCAAAGTATCATACAAAAGCCACTTGGTGAAAAAGCTCAAAGAGAAGCTTGCTCGTGAAGCTACTTGTGGAGATCTGGCACCCACAATGTCAACTTCTAAGGAACTCGATCATCAAAGCCATGAGAATTCTCCTCCCACCTCGGAAGGATTGAAAAATCAAAATGTTATCATCATCACCGGAATTGAAAAAGAAGTTGGTGAGTGGAAGTCTACGGATGAAAATGAACCATACTTCATGCCTAGTATTGACAAGAATCATGGGCTTGTTTATTGGAAACATTGGGAAGGCTCTAATGCCAAGGATAAAGCAAAAGAAAGGGCATTTTACAAGCTTCCTTGGCCAAATTTCATGTTCAAATGGAGCAACCCATACTTGTGTCTATTTGGAGCTTGTTCACAAGCTTTTGATCTCTTGTTAAGAGCCTTGAGCTCTATGGACAAGAAATTCTACAAATTGAACTAGTTTGGTGGAGTCCTATCTCAAACCACCATTTGTATGATATTTCTTGGACCCTTTTTCTTTGTATAATATTGTACATTCTTGCATTTGTATTTGGTTTCTTGCATGAGAGTAGTGTGAGAGAGGGTCATCTTACATTTTTATTGAGAAAATTGCAGAAAAAGATAAGGAGGAATAGCAAATCGATGAAAGGGTATGATATTGCAAGGAAAAGAAAGAAAAAGAAGAAAAGAAGCTGAAGACGCCCGTCCCGAGGCCTGGACGCCCGTCCAGGACCCCCGCCACATAACTGGTTGACGCTGTCTCAGAAGACGGGCGGATTCAACTAAAGACGCCCGTCTTGAGAAAAGACGCTCGTATTCTTCACGGGCCGCCCGTCCTGAATGTCATCTGAAACAAAATTTTGAGCTGCCAGGAAATCCGAGCGGATTTTTGAAAAGCCGCCCGTCCCAACTCAGAAGACGCCCATCTTCTTCCTGCTCCCAACTTAGCAGAATCCCTGCATTAGAATCCGCCCGGATTTGTAGGAAGACGCCCGTCTCCTATTATGAGAAGACGCCCGTCCCAAAGCAAAGACGCTCGGATTGGCCCCTTTTTCTCGGATAAACCGGACAGGTCCCACCCTTATCCGCTCGGATTCCCCGTTCTTCTATAAAATCATCCCCTTTCTCCCTCATTTCTTCACCTTATCAAACCCTAAAACACTCATCTCCTTCCTCAACAACACTCCCCTCACATCAAAAGCCAACAAAACCCCCATTTCCTCAACTTCAAGATGATGAACCTCAAAGGCAAGGCTAAGAAGTTTGTTGAATCCACCGGAAGGAAACGCAAGGGATCATCCTCCTCAATTCTGCGAGAGGTAGAGCTACCAAGGAACGTCCGTCCCTTAATAAGAGGAGGAATTGAACAACTTGAGTACTTCCAAGAGGTGCTTTTTGAGTCCGATCCACCGCAAGAACTTTGTCAAATTGCTAGGTAAGAACTATGAACCCACTCAATTCATAGATACTAGGATGTTGGAAATCCTTAAGATAAGGTACCCTACCGAGATGTTCTTTAATGGCCTTGGGATTGGAAAACTTTTCCATGCCCATGAGAAGACGTACCTTAGTCTCACCCTTGAATTTTTGAGTAGCCTTCGCATTGTGACGAATACTCGTACAACTGTGGGCATGGAGTTTAGGTTGTGCAACCTAGACCATAGTCTTTCCCTTGATCAATTTGCCTACATTTTCGGTCTTGAAGTGCCCACCAACTATACCGATAAACCCAATAATTTCGATGTGGACCATCTTTGGAGGGCTATTTACGGGAGGAATTTTACCGGTTTAAAGCAATGCTACACCTTCGCCATCCAACATCCGGTGATTTGACTCACCGAGCGCTTTGTGGCCGGTACCATCAATGGGAGGTACGAACAAGATAGGTGTACTCTTATCGATTTAACTTTTCTTGAGTCCTATTTGAATGTTCGAGGGACGAGGCGCTATAACTTCAACACGCCCATTGAGATACTTACTAGGTTCAATGATTTTGCTCAAGGGACCACCCAACTCAAGACCTTCGTAATGGGAGGTCTAATTACTATTTTGGCCAACAACCTTTGTCCCGGGTTCAATGCCGAAGGGACCTATACTCCTCTTGAGAGGAGGACTTTGATTGATGAGCACACCGTCTTCAACCATCACCGGTGGTGCAACTACACTCAATATGGGAGTGTAGAATGGTACACCAAAGGATGCACCTCAATCATCCTTGAGGGTTGGAGGATACCGGGCATTGACCCAAGATTGAGCCCATATTTGCCTCCACCAAGCTACCTCCTTGATATCCAAATTCTTGACAATCCCCCTCAAAGGGAAGAGCCACCCCGCCAAGTACCTCGTGGAGCGCCAGGAAGGCCTATTCGCCCACCCTCCTATGTACCCATCCCACCATACCCTACCCCATATACCGAATTTGAACCGGCAATCCCCAATACCCCCGGCATTAATGATTTGATGGCGCTCATGAATAGAGTGGACCTCGGGGTATATGAAGGGAGGGACGACAACTACTTGGCCCTTTATCCCCAATACTATAACATGGCTCAACAAGGGTATGTCGACCCCAATGGTCCTAAGCCCTCTTGGGCCCAACCACAACACTTGTTCCCCAATCAAGGGAACCAAGCTTGGGATCGCCAAGGTGGCGGGCATTCTAGCCAAGGTGGAGGGTACTCGGGTCAAGGAGGAGAATTTGACCAAGGAGGGTATTGGGGCCAACCAAGAGGGTATGACCAAGCCGGGAGCTCTCACCAATATGGCTACCAAGATGAGGAGGATGACGAGTGAAAGAGGCCTACCTCACCACCTCCATTTGTATGATACCCATCTCTCCCTCTCTCTTTTGTATATACATTGCATTTAGTGTAGTTTTCGCATGCAATTGTATCATATTTCATTTGCATTAGCTAGTTCATATAGTATAATTGCATTGTAATATATCTCACATGATTCATGTAGATAGTTGCATATAGACTAGAATTCATGCATAGGCACTAATGACCAAACCTATTCCTTTTCTACACTAGAAATAGTGTTTAAATCGGTTGAGGGAGGTTTGATCATAGGTGACCATAGTTTACTAGAAAACATGCATCATATAGTATAGTTTAGATTGCACTCATTTGTTATATATGTCATATAGAATTGCATTTAGTTAGAGCATGCATTCATTCATATCATATCATTGCATTTGTACTTTATTTCAAAAAAATCAAAAATCCAAAAACATGTATTTCCTTTTTATTCCTACTCCTACATGTACATTAAGGACAATGTCCAAAATAAAGTGGGGGATGGGAATTTATATTCCAAAATGCATAAAAATTGAAAAATTTCGAAAAATCACAAAAATATGTCTTTTAATTTCATAAAATCAAAAACCATAAAAATTTGAAAATTTTAAAAACTAAAAACATGTTCATTTCCTTTGTAGTGTAGTCTTGTATATATATTGTTTTACATATATAGTGTTTGTTCATTCTTGTTCACATTGATCGAGTACGCCACATCCGAGGCATGAGGAATATGAAGACCGCATGGTATGATCTCTCCAATCTCCTTTTTCTTCTCTATGTTAATGACTATGTGGCTTTATTTTGATTGATGCGGTATAACAATGTAAACTTAGGACTTGTATTTAGTGTATATGTCATATTAGTTAGTAGAATCATTTGCATTAGGGTGTTTATATGTTAGTTGCATCATGGCATGTAGTTGCATGTTAGAAAATTTTGCGAAACCGTCTACTTGGGAAGCTTGACAAGTGTATATAGGCTCTAGTAGATGCTTTTTCTTCTTAAGACTTTGCTTGTTAGAATACTTGTAAAACACCCTAGGATGTGTCATGCTAGTATCCTTTGACCCATGGATTAAGGCCTAGTCAAGAGTACCTTGTGGTGTGATAACTCCTTGGCTACCGTTTATTCCAAGGTGACCCTTGAAACCATGCAACCATCATTCATCCATGTTCTACCATACATTTTGTCATCAAAGAGAATGGGCACAAAAAGAAATTATTCAAATTTGAGTTCAAGAAATGAAATGAAAAGTGAAAGAAAGTTTGCAAAATGCATCAAAAGAAAAGAGGAGCAAAAATAGAACTCCTATGATTCAAATATAAGGCACCCTCACTACATATGGGGTGACTTTGAAAATGTTCAAAAGAAATGCAAAGAAAAGTTGAAAAATTGTCAAGTATTGAAATGCCAAAAATCAAATGGCAAAAAGAAATTGTTCTCAAATGTTATATGCCACAAGAAATTGGGGGAAAAAAACAAAAACAAAAGCAAACTCCCAAAATGAAACTCAAATTCTATCGATCCCTTTATCCATCGTATCCATTTTTGTGCATGGTAGAGAGGGGACGACCCTTCTTCTTGGCTAGGCAAGAGGGGGAATTCCGCGATCCTCTAGTGTTTCTAACACCATAGAGAGTCTATTCTTGATAAAAGCATTTAACGATTGAGGACAAAGGTACCCTAGCTTGACACAACTTGGAGGTGATTTATTGGTATCCTTCTAGGCTTAGTAGTTTGAAGAAATTGCATCTATGAAGGAGTGTGTACCCTTGAATTGCTTCCCTTGTAGATAATTTCCGCCACTTAGATGAGGAAAGTGGCTATTCTTTTGTAGATGCATCCATTATTTGATTTTGTGTGCTTTAATGCTTGGATGTGTCGCCATTTTGGCAAGCCCCACCTTGCCTTGCAAGAAGGCATCCTACCTCATGGTTGTCTTGTTGTGAGTTGAAGGGGCGGAGTGAGACCCGCTAATTGTCTCATATCGGTTATATTATTAGGATAGTTTAAATAAAGGTCTAGTTTTTGTCACCTCTTTACTCGGGACGAGTAAAGGTTCGGTTTGGGGATATTTGATGTGATCATTATTTGCGCACATTTAGTCCCCTAAATGAGCCTATTTTGCATACTATTATAACATTCTATGGCCATTTTATCCGTCAAAACCTTCCTATTTGCTTTTCTAGCGCATTTCATATGTTTTGTAGAAAAGGAGATAATAAGGCGGAAATTCCCGTCTTTCGTGCATATTTGGAAGCTTATTGATGATATTAGATGGACTAGTATGAAGAGGAGGCAAGAAAGATGACCAAAGATGTAGGAATAAAGTGTATATAGAAGGATCAAAGGGTTAAAAGTAAGAATGACGAGAGGGAAGACATTACAAGAAGAAATCGCTCGAAAACCGAACCAAGTGTTGCTCCTTTGGCTCTTAAAGTATGCTAGATGGAACGGCGTCGAAAAAACAAGTGATCTAGGCTTTTGAATCACTCCAATAGGAGCCCGGATGAGAAAATGACGTCCATTTTACAATCTGAGCTCAAGTAAGGCATGATACAGCTCAACCCGCTCGGGACAAATTCAACCCGCTCGGGTTGAGGCCTAGGACGCTCATATTCTGCTCGGGACGAGCGGATTCTTAGACAGTAAGAAAAGATAAGTACGCAGCCCAGTAATCCGAGCGTCTTGCTCCAAATCCGCCCGTCTTCCCAACAATCCGCCCGTCTTCACCCCAAGACGCCCGGGCAGAGACCACCGAATCCGCCCGTCCCGTGACCAAGACGCCCGGATTCTCAGGCAGACCAATTTCGTTTCTTCAAGCTTCAAGAAAGTGTGGGGTAATATCCGTATACTACCCTATAAAATTAGGACTATAACGCAAATTTTACATGTGATTAAAAGTCATAAAACGATAAACATGATGAAACGATAAAGATCAAGGAATAACCTTCGGTCCTAGTGCAATAAGGCAATGAGAGATCAAAGTAGACCTCCTCCTAAATGATGCACCCAAGATGGTCCGAGAAATGCCCTTGTGCTAGAAGGAATCCTCTAATTGCCTTGCAATATTGAGAGGATTGTTTTTGTGAGTTTTGTTGGATGAGAGATCCGAATTCTTGAGAGGCACTTTTCTCAAAAACCCTAGAAATGTTTTGCAAATGAATTAGGTTACAAAAGAGAGGAGAACCTCTCTTTTGTTCTCTCTAAGCCGGCCGGCCATGGGCTACCTAGGGAAGTGGGCTTCCACTTCCTTTTAGTCTTGGCTCATGGTCTGGTTCGCAAAATCGCTAAAATGTATATGACGCGGTTATGTTATAAATCGTCATCGGTTATTAAAGCGTCAACTAATAATACGGATTAGTTGAAACACTAATACATGTCCGACAAAGACGATATTGTATAATTATATTCAATATACATTTAATTAAATATAAAACGCTTATATTCAATTTACGAATTAATCGCTTAATTCGCCTTAGCCATTATTATTTAATCCGTATTAAATAAAATATCTCAACATCACATTTTGACTTATTATTAGTCAAATAACTCGGACTAACTGGTTAGTCAATTTTGGCATCTACATGACTGTATTTTCATACCGTCACATCTCTCAAACGTATCCTATAGGTGTGACTTTTAGGGACCGTTGATCACCGCCATCAGAATGACAATAACGTCAAACTTATCTAGCAAGCCAACCGTTATTGATAAACGTGGACCAACTGATTATGATACAAAAGTATACCCTTTGATCCTTTTAGAGATTTATAAGTCCTTGCACTAACTGTTAAGGACACCAGCCCCAACAAGCTCCCACTTGTCCGTACAAGTGTATGTGCAATGACGTTATCCGCACTAACTGGAGGACACAAGCTCCAACAAACTCCCACTTGTCCGTACAAGTGTATGTGCGATAACCGATTCTCATATTCATTTAAAATTTCTCCCACTCAATGTAAAACAATTTGCAGATCTGGATCCACAAAGGTCGTATTTTACAATCGATCTGTATCTAGAGTGGTTTCCCCGACTAGAGAGTAACTTAACTGATAAAACGAATTCGTATCCGAGCATGGCCATGCATTTCAGTTACTGCTCCTCGAGTGGCCCTGAGAAATATCTAGTACCTGATAAAGGCTGAATATTTCCTTCAACTCGAACTCCTTCCGATCTAAGCACAGCATGAAATGACCCAGAAAAAATCTACTTGGCCCCCTGTTACGGATGACCGTGAGAAAGAAACCAAAGTCACCCAAAATCTGCCTTAGTCTCAAGAGACAGTCGATAGTTAAAAGAATCGACTCTTAGGATCACCATGGAGGTCCTATCCACGACCGGGCACCGAATGTTATAAAACATTTAGGACTCCACGTCGATGTCACAATTGTGTCCTACGAAATATCCGTATAAATCGCCTCTGTGATTGGTCGGTCAACTTTGTTGACTTATGGCTAGTTGAACCCACCATCAACCAACGTCACAAAATAATTGCCGAGTTATCAGCTCATATGGGCAATTAAGGAAAAAAAATATAATGTTCGTTCAGTTCACTTTGTGGTGTTCAAAATTTGTCGTACAAATCCACATGAAAAACAAAATATATAAATATCAAAACGATGATGTTGTATAGAGTACAAAAGCGAATGAATCTAATCCATAAAAGAGTACTACAACTTAGGAACACGTTTGATTCCCATGGAATTAACGTGCCCTTCATGCTTATCTTGTCGTAATGGTTTAGTGAGAGGATCTGCTATGTTGTCATCTGTAGCAATCTTTTCTATCACTACTTCCTTTTGCTCCACGTAATCCCGGATGAGATGAGCTTTCCGTTGTACATGTCTAGACTTGTTGCTAGACTTTGGCTCCTTAGCTTGGAAGATGGCACCACTATTGTCGCAATAGATGGTGATCGGGTCATTCGAACTAGGCACTACGGATAGCCCATGTAAGAATTGACGCATCCATATCGCTTCCTTTGTAGCTTCAGACGCGGCATAGTACTCGGACTCGTCGTAGAATCTCTTTGTAATGATTTGTTTCGAACTCTTCCGGTGATCGCAGCGCCATTAAGAGTAAAAACGAATCCAGACCGAGATTTCGAGTCATCTCGATCCGTTTGGAAGCTAGCATCTGCAGAATCGGTTGCGCATAGCTTTTGAGGGCCTCCATAAGTCAATGCCCAATCTTTAGTCCTCCGGAGGTACTTAAGAATGTTCTTGACAGACAACCAATGTGATTCACCTGGATCTTTGTTGGAATCGACTTGTCATACTCAATGCATATGCCACGTCCGGACGTGTGCATATCATGGCATACATGATTGATCCTATAGCCGAAGCATAAGGAATCCGTGCCATGCGCTCTTTCTCTTCCGGAGTCTCGGTGCTCGAGACTTGCTCAAATGCACCCCCGGAGACATAGGAAGGAACCCCTTCTTGGAGTTAGTCATCTGAATCTCTCCAGGACTTTGTCTATGTAAGACTCCGATCGAGAGATAGCATCCGTCGTGATCTATCTCGATAGATACGGATGCCTAGAATTCTTTGTGCCTCTCCCGGATCTTTCATCTGGAAATGGTTTTTCAACCATACTTTCACCGAAGTTAAGAGAGGTATGTCATTCCCAATCGGGAGTATGTCGTCAACATACAATATTAGGAAAACAATCTTGCTCCCACTCGACTTGATATATAAACATGGTTCCTCGACCGATCGAGTAAATCCATTTTCTTTTATCACTTGGTCGAAGCGATGATTCCAACTCCTTGATGCTTGCTTAAGTCCATAAATGGAACGCTTAAGCTTGCACACTTTCTTAGGATGTCTTTGGATCGATGAAACCTTCGGGTTGTACCATGTACAACTCTTCCTCCAAAAAGCCATTTAAGAAGGCGGTTTTCACGTCCATTTGCCAAATTTCATAGTCATGAAAAGCGGCAATCGCTAAGATAATCCGAATGGAACGCAGCATGACTACGGGTGCAAAAATTTCATCGTAGTGCAAACCTGGCACTTGGGTGAAACCTTTAGCAACTAGTCGTGCTTTGTAGATATCTTGTTGACCTTCCACAGAATGCTTTATCTTGTAAAGCCATTTGCATTGAAGGGGACGAACCTTAGCAGGTAAGTCAACAAGATCCCACACGTTGTTCTCATACATAGAGTCCATCTCGGATTTCATGGCCTCAAGCCATAGCTTCGAGTCGAATCTGGTCATGGCACCTTTATAGGTTGCGGGTTCACTACTCGTTAAGAGTAGAACGTCATCTATGTCATGTTCCTCGACCATACCAATGTATCTGTCCGGAGGAATAGAGACTCTTCCCGACCTCCTAGGTTCCTCAGGAATATTCACCGCAGCCGGGATTGAAGGAGTAGGTTCCTCCAATAGTTGCTCGGTACTTGGTTCTGGAATCTCCGACAGTTCAAAGGTTCTATCACTCTTTGCATTCTCGAGAAATTCCTTCTCTAAGAATGTCGCACTAGCCGCAACAAAAACACGTTGTTCGGTTGGCGAATAAAAGTAATGACCAAGCGTTCCTTTAGGATAACCTATAAAGTACGTCTTGACCGCTCGCGGGCCGAGCTTATCCTCGTGTCTCCACTTGACATAAGCCTCGCAGCCCCAAACCCGTATAAAGGACAAGTTGGGGACCGTTCCCTTCCATAGTTCATATGGAGTCTTGTCATGAGCTTTAGACGGACTTTGGTTAAGTAGAGCAGCGGTGATTTAAGAGCATAACCCCACAATGAGTCGGCAACACGGTGTGACTCATCATGGATCGAACCATATCAAGTAGTGTTCGATTTCTCCGTTCGGACACACCATTCACCGAGGCGTTCCGGTGGAGTTAAGCGTAAGGCAATCCCACAGTCTTTGAGGTGTTGATCAAACTCGTGAGAAAGATACTCGCCACCACGATCTGAACGTAGTGTTTTAATCTTTCTACCAAGTAGGTTCTGTACCCTATTTTGGTATTCTTTGAATTTCTCAAAGGATTCACTTTTGTGCTTCATTAAGTAGACATAGCCATATCTACTTAAATCATCCGTGAAAGTGATGAAATACCTATAGCCTTCTCGTGCGGTGATTGACATAGGTCCACATACATCCGTGTGTATGAGTCCTAATAGGTCAGCAGCGCGCATTCCAACACCTTTGAAGGAAATCCGAGTCATCTTGCCGATGATACATGATTCACACGTGCCAAATGATTGAAAATCAAAAGCCGAGATAGCTCCATTTTTGATGAGCTGTTTAACGCGTTTCTCATTAATGTGTCCCATACGGCAGTGCCATAGATACGTTTGATCTTTATCACCAACCTTTAACTTTTTATTCATTACGTGTAATATTTCGGTCGTCTGATCTAAAACATAAATTCCATTCATGGAGACTGCCTTGCCATAAATCATATCGTGTAATGAGAAAATGCAAGTATTATTCTCTATTACAAATGAAAAACCAAGTTTGTCAAGTGCGAAATGTAGAAATAATGTTTTTGGAAAGGCGGGTACATAATAGCAGTCATATAATGACAACTCAAATCCGCTAGGAAGCTGGATCACATATGTCCCCTTTGAGACGGCAGCCACTCTTGCTCCATTCCTAACACGCAGGTCCACCTCACCCTTTACGAGGGGTTCGATGTTTCAGAGCCCCTGCACATGATTACACAGATGAGAACCACAACCAGTATCAAGTACCCAAGTTCCGTAACTTGCGTGGTTAATCTCAATCATATGAATAAAAGTAGAAGAGAGAGAACACATACCAACAGGTTTAACACGACCTGCCTTTAAGTCCTCATGATAAACAGGACATGTACGCCTCCAATGCCCAGTCTTGTGGCAATGATGGCATTCCATGTTTTCATTCTTGCTCTTTGTCGCGCCTGATGAGGTGCTCGACTCACCAGGCCCACTCTTACCTGAACCCGACTTCTTGAACTTCGGTTTACCTCTCGCTAGGTTTGCTCGAGCTTTGCCCTTACCTTTCCCTTTGTTTGACACAACGAGAACATCCTGTTTCAAGCTCCCACTGAACTTCATGTCCTTCTCGGTCTGTACGAGAAGGGAGTGTAGTTCATGTGGGGTTTTCTTCAAATCATTCATATAGTAATTCGCTCTAAATTGCGAAAAACAATCGTGGAGTGAATGAAGCATGCGGTCGATAACAATGTTCTCGCTGATGTTACAATCAAAGGTCTCCAGCTTCTCGACATTCTCAATCATGCTGAGAATGTGTGGGCTAACTGGTTGGCCCTTCTGGAGTCTCGCATCAAAGAAGCGAGTGGTATGCTCATAGGTCACGATTCTCGGTGCTTTCGAGAATTCCTTGGTGAGCGTGGTGAAAATCTTGTTCGCACCATGGGCTATGAAGCGTTTCTGCAAATTGGATTCCATTGCAAAAATGAGTACGTTTTTAATCGCACCCGCTTCCATACAGAAATCATTAAACTTGGTGATTTCAAAGAGCTCTAGCCGTGGGACCTGGGTTTTTGGGAGGGGCTCTAATAGATATTTGAGCTTCCCATCGCAGCGGCAGCATTCCGTAATGCCGCCTCCCGTCTCCGAAGTTTGATCCATCATTCTTGATCGAGTAGACCGATTCATCCGATTCATGAAGATCCGAAGCCAGGACAAACGGTCCAATGTGGCACTTGGCATTGGGTTATCAGTAGAACCAGCCATTTGTTATTAGCAGTTTTAAAAGTTCGTGATCTACACTGAAAAAGGAAGAAAACAAAAACGAAATAAGCAACTCATCGAGGTGATTTAAGTCTATTTAAAAATTCATTTTAACGTGTAGACTCTCGCACTTGCATAATTGATCTCCCTCAAGAATGATACAAGTGATCCCAAGACTCAATTTCTGTAAATTGATAAGCCAACTGTTTAGCTAATTCTTCCGGAAGAACTCTTGGTCGATAGATTTCCGTAAATCCTATCTAGAGTCCACCATAGTCACAGGATCGTACGAGTGACCATAGTGTTGAGATAAAATAGGTCAATCGGTTCCAACTTACCCGACGTAGAAGGGGTCATATTATGCCTACCGACGAAGAAGGGACTCATTGGAGTTTGACCTATAAAGACCGTTCTCAATTTTTGTTTATACGAGGAAGATCCCATCAACTTAATTATAATTCATTTTAAGTGAACGAATAACTAGCGTCTGCGTGAATGAATCAATTTAGGTGATGGCTTAGCATGATCGTGTGACATGAGAATGTCAAAAGAAAACTAACTCGTGACCTCTATATGTGTCAGTTTTCATGCAATAATTAGGTGGTTTGGTTTTTAGGCGGAAAATGATGCATATTATCGTTACGAAAAATAAAAAAACAGAATGCAATACGTAAATAAAAATTCCTAGTGTGGCCTATCCTAATAAAAAGAACATAAAACAACTTTGGAATCCACTGTTGGACCCGAGAAGCTTGTCTTGATGTTCCATCTTGATCCATGTAGCGGGAGTGAGCATCCGGTCTCCATCTTTGGTCTTCTCAAAAATTACAATTTAAAATTTACAAATATAAACCTATTTACATTCTAAATAAAAACTGTAATTAAAAGAAATAAAAATGGAGATACGAGATCTCAAAATATAACCAAGACCGTGTTCCATCATTTCGGTAACACGTTCTACTAAGGCCACACTAAGTTACAACCGTTTGCAAAATAAATAAATACGTAATTAAAAGCATTCAAAATTAAATAAGAACGATAAATAAAATGCATCAACTAAAATTAAATTTATTCGTGACATAATTCCGTAATTATGTTAAATTTATCCAAACCACCAAAGATAATTAAAATTATATGACAAAACCGCTTTAGTCAAGTTAATTTTAATCCGAGATAATCCGTTACTTTAAATCGTTTTAAAGTAACTTAATTTTACGTGGGTGAACCGTTTCACTATCAAGCGAGAGCATAAAAACCGTTTTATGCATCAAAAAGGGCCGGAAAAAAAAAACGGAAATTTTTTTTTTTTTTTTCTTCTTTACTGCTGGACGTGAACAGTGAACAGTACCACAAAATTTTTTTTTTTTTTTTTTTAATTTGTTGCTTAAACCGTGAGCAACAATTGGAAGGAAAAACGGCTCAAACAATACGAGATCAACAAGTGATCAAACAACAAAACGATTTGTAAAAACTCAATTGCAATTTAATCTAATCCGGATTAAAACAAAATTACAATTGACATGATCTTCACATATTGTTGTAATTATCGTTTAAAACAACAATTCGCAAAGAACAAATCGAAAACAAACAATAGATCGAATGATCTAACAAAATGTGTGGCACGCAAAACGATGCAATAACGAAAACAAGAAAAACAGGCCGTGAACAAGAGGCCACACGGTTTTCAAGAAAATTTTCGAAACAAAAATTTGTGCCACACGAAATTTTATGCAATCATTTTAATAGATCTTTAACATATTGCGATGAATATCGATTACAAAACAATATGCAAAGATCAAAAACGAAAACAAGACAAAAACTCAACCAAAACCGTGTACATGGACACGGTTCCCAAAAAAAAAAAACGCAGCAATTGAAAATTGCCGAGAAGAAAAAAATGCAGCCGTGACATTTTTTTTGAACAAAAAACATCGATTCAAAAATCGTTTGATGAAAAACACATATAAAAATTTACGTGGTCTCGCTCTGATACCACTTGTGGGGTAATATCCGTATACTACCCTATAAAATTAGGACTATAACGCAAATTTTACATGTGATTAAAAGTCATAAAACGATAAACATGATGAAACGATAAAGATCAAGGAATAACCTTCGGTCCTAGTGCAATAAGGCAATGAGAGATCAAAGTAGACCTCCTCCTAAATGATGCACCCAAGATGGTCCGAGAAATGCCCTTGTGCTAGAAGGAATCCTCTAATTGCCTTGCAATATTGAGAGGATTGTTTTTGTGAGTTTTGTTGGATGAGAGATCCGAATTCTTGAGAGGCACTTTTCTCAAAAACCCTAGAAATGTTTTGCAAATGAATTAGGTTACAAAAGAGAGGAGAACCTCTCTTTTGTTCTCTCTAAGCCGGCCGGCCATGGGCTACCTAGGGAAGTGGGCTTCCACTTCCTTTTAGTCTTGGCTCATGGTCTGGTTCGCAAAATCGCTAAAATGTATATGACGCGGTTATGTTATAAATCGTCATCGGTTATCGGTTATTAAAGCGTCAACTAATAATACGGATTAGTTGAAACACTAATACATGTCCGACAAAGACGATATTGTATAATTATATTCAATATACATTTAATTAAATATAAAAACGCTTATATTCAATTTACGAATTAATCGCTTAATTCGCCTTAGCCATTATTATTTAATCCGTATTAAATAAAATATCTCAACATCACATTTTGACTTATTATTAGTCAAATAACTCGGACTAACTGGTTAGTCAATTTTTTGGCATCTACATGACTGTATTTTCATACCGTCACATCTCTCAAACGTATCCTATAGGTGTGACTTTTAGGGACCAGTTGATCACCGCCATCTGTATGACAATAACGTCAAACTTATCTAGCAAGCCAACCGTTATTGATAAACGTGGACCAACTGATTATGATACAAAAGTATACCCTTTGATCCTTTTAGAGATTTATAAGTCCTTGCACTAACTGTTAAGGACACCAGCCCCAACAAGCTCCCACTTGTCCGTACAAGTGTATGTGCAATGACGTTATCCGCACTAACTGGAGGACACAAGCTCCAACAGAAAGATGCCCATCCTTCCAAAAAGACCTTCGTTTCCTTAAGTAGGGACTTAATCGTCATTTAAGCCCTTAGTTAACCCTAATTCCTACACCTAATCCCCACTATATATACCCCATTTGTAATAATCAAACCATCAAGTTTTGAGAGTAGAAAGTTTCCTTAGATTAAATCAAGCTTTCTTAGATTAGATTAGGAGTAGATTAGAATAGATTAATCTCAATATTTCCACAAATCTCACATTAATCTCTCCTTAATTATTGTTCAAGTTTATTATTTCAAGTTCATCACTTTTGGGTAATTGAAGATTATTGGGTTATTATTGGAGGATTGACAACCCTTCATCAATCAATCAAGTTTCTTCTATTATTCTTAGCTTTATTATTTGGATCATATCAAGTTTGGTATAATTCCTTTACTCTTTAATCTTTATTGTTCATTTCTTCATTCTATTATCATGTTTATACTTGTTGTGATGATTGACACCATTAATGACATGTTTCCCATGATAATGAGTGAGTAGTTTCTTTAGCTAGGATTAATGGGTAATTAGGGAAAACCAACATGGGATTGATTCATGCTTAATCTAATATGTTTTCATAATCAAATTGCTTGCTTGTTGTGACGTCAACTTTATGCACATGTTATGTTTGATGAAATGCTAAGCCTATGAATCCTTGCATTTACAACCATCTCTTATCTACTCAACTTGACTTGTAAGATATAAACCAACTCGAGTCTTGTTAGACCATGCATAGAAGTTGAATAGGAGGAAAGTAAGTCGACTTGTAGGTGTTGTACAATCTAATCTATTCGGCGCCGGGACCCAACTCTTCCTATGAACCGTAAGACATAAACCAACTCGGTTCCTCCACAACATTAATTGCTTGCAACTTTGTAAAAATGTTTGTATGATCAACACCATGAATCCCCTATGACCCCATGATATCCTAGCACTTTTAGCCATTTGTTTACATCTTTCCTTTTATTGCTTGTTTTACTTTATTGCTTTTATTAGTCCAGAATACAACTACAAACCCAAACAAATTGTGACACTAGCATAAATTGAGATAGATAGACTTAGAACCCAAAGCACACCGTCCCATGGATCGACCTCGACTTACCGCTAACTAGTTGTTTGTTGAGTATTATAAATGTGTTTTGATTGGGTGTACAACGAAACGCCCACGTCACTTATGGAGAACTGCACCTTTGCCAAACTCCATGAGGAAACAAATAATATTGAAGGCAGCAGGACGTCGGTAAAAACTGCTGGGGGAATTTGCTTGCGTCGGTCCCAAGAGAACTCTCGTCGGGGAATATGTTGATGATTATGTCTGGATTGAATCATTTTAGGGAACCTGCTTGTGTCTGCTTCCAAACATACTCCATCTCTCGAGAAGTGCAATTGGTTGTCATGAACTCTCGCTGAGAAAAATAATAGAGTATCGATAAAAGTGTGTCTTAAAACACCGTCAAAGAAAATGAAGAGGCTTGACTGATAATGGCGCGTCCTAAGCACCGCTGGAAATCCGCTCGTTGTTGCAAGCGAAATCCTGATAAAAGATCCTTGCTGGAAAATAAATTAATCGTGACGGTTTTGCAGTCTGTCTAGAAAAAATACAGGCCTGGACAAGAATAAATGCCCGAAAGAACCAAATATATGATATAAGGTGTCGGAGAAGAGGCGCACCAAAGATGGGCCCACAAATAACAAACTTGTAACAAACTTTCAAAAGTCGAGCTGGAAAGTGTAGATACCTCATTTCTGCACCTCCCACAAACCACCGGGTGATGATTGGGCCGCATGTTTGGTACACGGAACGATTTATGACAATTCATAAGTTTATCGTCAAGTGATAGCTCAAATACTTGTGTCTACCCCTTGGTCATCATCTACGCGCCATTACGGTCGTTTTGACAGTAATTAGAGTTCATTTGGAGTCCGGGTCAAAAACCGTGTTCATTTTCTAATAAACCGTTTAAAATGCCGAGTCGGAATGTTCTGGAATATTCCGGATATTTCTATTCCATATTTTAATCTTTTCATCTTTTTGCAAAATATATCCCGAAATCATATTTTAAACAATAAGGAAGTTGAGATCTACCGCAATTCTATAACAGAAAAGCGGAAAATCTTTCTTCCGTAGGAGGAAAGTTCTGGGGAAAGGACGCAGCACCTGCTGCGCCTCTTCCAAGGATCGCAGTGGCTGCTGCGCCTCTTTCCCAGCCCTTTTCTGCATATTTTAAAATCTTTTCGAGATTTGTTTCCAAAGTTTTACCGTAACCCTAATTCCTCCGTGTGATGAGTATAAATAGGAATCTTCGTTCCCCATATTTCTCACGCGAGTGTCCGCCCTTCTCTTCTCCCTTTGCATTCTAAGACCCCGCTCTTTGCTTATTGACGTCTACGTGCTTGAACTTTCGACCACGTAAGCTCGGATCCTTCTGAGTACCAGTCTCGTTTTGCATGACCGACCAATTTGACCAACTCCACTCAATTAATCAAATCAATTTAATTTAGTTCCTCTTACGAGGGCACTTTCATCATACATTGAAGTCGAGCAATCACTAATCGTTAACTTAGTTAATCTCATTTCGTCAAACATGTAAGTCTGAGGGTGTAAATCCCATGTTTTATTATTGTATTTTATTATTGTATCAGTTATTGTAAGGTTTACGTCGAAAGCATGTTTAAAACCGATTTACAAAACCCTTTTATCAAACTTATTTTTACGGAATAACAGAAGGCAGACGTCGAGAAGAAACGCATCAACTGCTGCGCCCCTTCGAAGAGTCGCAGCATCTGCTGCGCCTCTTCCTGAGGCTGCTGCAGTTTCTGCCTTTCTTCTTCTTCCTTTGTTCTTTGTTGATTCGTCTCGTTTATTCGTCTTTTCTTATTTTCTTCATATTTTCTTCATAATTATAATACATAATTCATAATTATTTATCACTCCTTAATTTCTGACTTAAATCCCAAGTAATCCATATTTGCGGGTTTTCGTCATTAAAATCAAACCCGGGTTTTAGAGATTCGATTTGTTCATATCAAGTCTCTGGAATTCGCCTTTTGTATATTTCATCTGTTTATCATTATCCATCTTCTTTAAATTGCACAAATAAACCTAATTAATCTATATTAATCAAACCTAATTAATTTGTAATAAGTCTGCAATTCACTTTAGTTCGCTATAATTAATTCTCATTAATTTAAGTTCGTTCTTTATCGCTTTTATGACCAATTCGCATGTAAATAACCAGTTAAATCACTTTCACTTGAGTCAAATATTAATAATCAATCATTACATTCACCAACGAACATTAACAATATGCAGTTCCGGCTTCATAACCAGAACTCATCTCAGGAACAGACGCAGTGACCACTGCGCCTCTTCCAAGGGACGCAGCATTGCTGCGCCTGTTCCGGTGTGATTTCTGTCTCTGAACTCCCGTTCTTGCTTTGACCTAGTTTATTAGTTTTACGTATAAATCGACTATTAATCATAATATCGCCACTAGTCTGTCCGTTTTATAACCTTAATTTATTTTCCTTTTCTTTTCTCAAATCATCCGTTTTAAACGTATTTTCAACGTAAATCATTGAACCATTGTAATCTTTGTAATTTTAGTTATTGTATTTTGTTTATTACTCTTTATTATCATTTGTTTGCTCTCACATGTAATCAACCTTAAATCCCTACTTCGACCTAATATATGCTAAATTACATGTTCACCGACTTAGTTTAATCTCACATGCTAGGATTAATCTATTGGATGTTGCATTGCATGCATATAATCGACGACATATCAAGTATAGATAATTTCCCTAATCATTAGTAGAGGCCGCTATCGAGACGGGCGGGATTAGGTGTTCGATCAAAAGAGCTTCCTAATATGTACCCTCACCCCTTACTCTAGATCTCTGTGAACATCCGTGTTCATTGGCATCCACGAGAGTCATTCTAGACATAGAATGCTAAGGGTAACGAGTTCTTAGTGTTCATGTCACTACTTTGTGTCTTGACATGACACGAAGTATTCGAACGGTTTCCAACTTACCACAATATATTGGTGGTGACTCCACAAATGCAAAGGCTTGTTTTCCCAAGCACCCCCGTGGGCCCCCCGTGTCCACAATTTTGGCGACTCCGCTGGGGAGTAATACACTTACGTGTTGCCAAGTGTGAAACTTGAACAAGGTTAGGGAATAGTTTATATGAGACAATTGTCGGTTTTCATTACTCGATCTTCGTAGATCATTTTATTCAGCCTTCATAGGCCCAACCCAACCCATTCAACCAATCATCCCGTCTGGACGGTCCAAATTCATATCTGGGCCTAAGGATGGATAGCGATTGACGTCAACCATACCATGATGCTTACTCATGTTTGTATCAAGGGCTTTCACTACTCGAGGGAATGGACTAGGAACCGGCCTTACTCATGTTTGGCACGGGCCTTTCCACAGACATGGGTTTGATTGTTCGGTATGACAACCCACCCTTTTAAGCCAAAACCCTTTAAATGCACTCAGCATACCGTTATAATGCCTGTTTGAATGCTTGTATCATATGTGATCACCATTTTCTAAACCAAACCATGAAGAATTTCGTAAAATCAAAAACCCTTTTCAAAATGAAAATATTTTCGAAAAATGCCTAAATTAGCGCAAAATGAGTCCAAACCCTGTCCAAATATCGAGTCAAAATTCGGGCCTCAAAACCCATTTTAGAACCTCACTTCGAGTCAACACTCCTACAACTACACTACAGTTGACTAGGACAAACATTTCAAAACTTTGTCATTTTCAAACCTCACTTGACACAAGTGGCACACTCCCACTCCACAATTTGAGTCTTTTTTGAGTAAGTGTGCTAGAGTAGTCGATCATGTTTTGATTCGTCGTCGATCTCTTATCTAGTTTCCAAGATGCCTGAAACTAGTACCACAAGCGCCAACATTCAACCCCGTAATGGTAATGATCAAATCCTAGCTACGCTCGCGCGTCTCTAAACAAGCCAAGACCAAATTTATGATCGCCTCAATACAATCGAGGGCCTAATTGTTGCTGTAGAAACTAGGCTACCTCCTGCAGAAGATGAAGTTCCTAGTGAATTTCCGAATGATAACCTTCCACCCTATGTTGGACAAGCAGAAATCAACCCTCCAGTAGGTCTTACTGAAGCTGAAAAGCGACTTCAATACTTGGTGGAGCAACTAATGTACCTCAAAGGAGATGATATCTATAGGGAAAACAATCGCAAGTATGAGGCCGTGAGCGCCAAATTACCAACCAACTTCAACATGACCGATATCCCAAAGTTCAAGGGACATGAAAACCCTTTGAACCACATTCGTGCTTTCAAAGACTACATGTCTATCAAAGGCATCAAACTCGAGATGTTCTTAAGGATCTTTCCTTCATCTATCGACACCATTCCTAAGCAATGGTTCTATTCTCTAGAGCACAAGAAGATTGCCACCTGGGATGAAGGCGCAATCGAGTTTGCTAAGCAATACACGGATAATGCTAAAATCCAAGTTAATATGCGTACTCTAGAGGTTCTTACCCAAAATGAGAAAGACGGCTTCACCGACTTCCTAAGTAGGTGGAGAAATACTAGTACATAACTTGTCAAGCGTCCGGATGAAGCTACCCTTGTGGAAAAATTCGTGGATAACTTAAGACCCATTTATGCAAATCACTTGAGGTACAAAAACATTAAGACCTTTAAGGACTTAACTGTGCTAGGGACAAGAATTGAAGATGACATCCGTAAAGGACTCTTGTCCAAAACGGTGGGTCGTGGATATCAAGGCTCAACGAGTCGTTCTTATGGCTCTACTAGCAAGACTAATGAGGTTAACCTTCTCGAATCTTCTTACCCCAAAGGAAGTTCACAAACATTAGTGATACATATTCCAATGCTTTGAAGAGATTGATGAAACAAGGTAAGCTCCAACCGATAGGACCTACACCTGATCCAGAAAAGAAGTCCAAGTTCTGGGACGAAAATTCATACTGCGAATATCATAGAGGTAAGGGACACGATACAGAAAAGTGTTACAAGCTAAAGCGTGTCCTTCAAGATATGATTGAAGACGGTCGCCTACCCATACCTTCGAGAGGTAAGCCTAACAATACTCAGAATCCTCTTGGTGTTCTGATGATTACAAGTGAAGAATTTACCTTAGATTGTTCACACCTCATTTCTTCAATCGAAGATGAGATCCATGCATTAGGGAGTTATTCCACCATTTCTCCTACCATCGCCGACTTTATTGCATGGGTAAGGAGTGTGAATAGACAAGTCTCAGAGCTAGAAACTATAGTAGCATCCCTCCGCAATCCAAACACCATACCTAAGGAGAGCATGCCACTAAATCTCTCTCAAAATTCTACAATGCAAGAAGTGGTAACCGTGGTTGATAACCTAATCGATCAAATAGTCCACTTAGAAGCTGAAATCATCAGGTTGAGAGAGCTTGCTACCGTAAACGGAATATGGGCTGATGACGATGAAGATGAATACCTCACTGAGCACTACCTAGTCAAGATTAGTTAGGATATAGTCAAGAATAGTGAAGACCAAGATATAGACCACCTTACTCGTTCAAGGCGTCCATATCAAAACATTTCTCAAAATGGTCCCATAGCTAATGGTCCAATTACTAACACCAACGTCGTCACACCAATTGATGGCGAAGATACATCTACCGACCACTTGCTAAAACAATTACAGAAGACAAAGGCTGATCTTTCAGTCTGGCAGTTAGTTGCAAGCTCATTCCCTCATCGCCAAGCTTTGCTGCAAGCCTTGGTTAAATTAAACGTGGCACATAACTTTACACCTGATGACGTAGTCAACTTGGTCTTCCATGATTCAACTAAGCTATGTAACCCGGTTACTTTCTCAGATGAGGATTTACCACCTTTCGGCGCTAGTCACAACCTGGCTCTATACATTACTGTCATTTGCTTAAAGAAAAATGTGCCAATGACGTTGGTGGATGATGGCTCCGCTGTCAATGTCATACCATTAAAAACGGCATATATGTTGGGCATGAAAGAGTCGGATTGGACCCCTACTAACCAAGGTGTTCGCGCATATGATGGCACACGACATTAAGTGGTAGGATTAGTCAACCTCACCATAGCCACAGGGCCGATTGAGTGAAAGGTTAACTTTCAGATAGTGGATATCGAAGAATCATTCAACATACTTCTGGGAAGGCCTTGGATTCACGCTTCCAAAGCAGTAACATCCACCCGCCACCAGAAAATCAAGATCCCACTAGATGGCAAAGTAGTGACGATCACTTCGTCACCTATCAAGGCAGTAATAGAAAAGATGTCAAGCAACCAAGTGGTTATAGATCCAGTATACGAGCTTGGGGGCTTCTATAGCATAAACCTGGTAGAAAGTGAACTGGCACCCTTATACTTCAATCCATATTCCAATTTAGTGGTCAACCACATACTCAAGTCTCAGGGATACTTCTCGGGAATGCCACTGAATCCTGTCCGATGAAATACCTTTGCACCTTACAAAGAAGGAAACTCTCAAAGGGTACCATTAGGATTGGGGTACAAACCCACGAAAGAAGAAACTCTAGAGATGCTCACATAGTTTCCAAACTGCTAGAACGTGGGAATCCAAATGCGACCCTACCTCCCTACCCTAAATGGATACTTTGTTAGAGAAGGGGATCAAGAATACTTTCATGGGTTTCCCGAACCTTGGCACTATAAAGGAAGACAACTAGCTGGAATCGAGATCTTTCACGATTGCTACTTCATTCCTTCAGAAACGATTCCTACCGTCAAGACTTGTCAAGGACCTTGCTTAGACGAACAGGCCGTTAGTGGTGAAGATCGATTTGTTAGAGCTGCGCAGGACGAGATCATTACCATGATACTACAGGATGACCATCTCAACTATGCCGCATTAATCAGCGAAACCAATTCAAATCCGCAAAAAGGATGGAGAAAGTCGATCAAATGGACAAACAACCAAGGAAGACTCTTCAAGCTCACCACTGGAGAAGGAGAGATGTTCAAAGCAGAACCCGAAGACAACGAATTCGAGTCAGAGCCGGAGTCTAGAGAAGTCCCTAGAGAGTCTCCTCCTGTCGTCACTCCCAATCCCCTTGTTTCTCCTAGCATAGCATCAAGTAGTAACAGTAGTTCGGGAAATGTCCAAACAGCTATCCCTTTACCGCCACTGACTACTAAACAAATGGCTTCTTTGTTTCAACTATTTTCAAAATTTAATATGAATAAATCAGATTCTTCTTACTCTTTGTGTTATTCTGAATGCAATTTTATTTACGATGATAATGAGGATGATCCAGACCCATACTCGATCGAACTATCTCCCTACATAGCTAAAGAAATATTACAAGAGGGGGAAGGGGCACCAGTTATAGAGAACACTGAACCCATCAACGTAGGAACCGAACTAGAACCCAAAGAACTTAGGATAGGGACAACCTTAGGCCCAACCGAAAGGGCCAGTTTCATTGACCTCCTACACGAGTTCAAAGACGTTTTTGCTTGGTCCTACAAAGACATGCCAGGGATCGACAGGGATATTGCAGAACAAAGAATTTCAATCAAACCAGGTTTCAAACCTGTAAAGCATAAGCATCGTCGGTTGAAGAAATAATGGGCTCTTAAGATCAAAGAAGAAGTCGATAAACAATTCAAAGCCGGGTTCATCAAAGTTTTCGAGTATTCAGACTGGGTGGCCAACATAGTACACGTACCCAAAAAGGATGGGAGAATCCGAGTTTGTGTTGATTTCAGAGACTTAAACAAAGCAAGTCCCAAGGACGACTTTCCTCTACCACATATCGACATATTGGTAGACAATACAACAGATCACGCGTTAATGTCCTTCATAGATGGATATGCAGGATATAATCAGATCAAAATGGCTATAGAAGACATGCATAAGACTGCCTTTGTTACTCAATGAGGCACCTATTGTTACACTATTTTGCCATTCAGGTTAATCAATGCGGGAGCTACGTATCAACGCACTGCGACCACACTGTTGCATGCCATGATGTATAAAGAAGTAGAGGTGTACGTGGATGATATGATTGTCAAGTCCAAAGATAGGAAGGGGCACATTCATAATCTTCGCAAGTTCTTCCTAAGACTACGGAAGTATAAAATGACGCTTAATCTTCAGAAATGCGCATTCGGAGTAATGTCGGGCAAGCTTCTGGGATATGTCGTCAGTCAACAAGGAATAGAAATCGATCCTTCCAAAATCAAAGCTCTAATCGAAATGCCACAACCTCAGACAGAGAAGGAGGTTAGGGGATTCTTAGGCAAGGTGCAATACATAAGTCGATTCATATCGAAACTTACCATGATCTGTGAACCAATCTTCAAAAAGCTAAAGAAAACAGATCATACCATATGGGATGACGATTGCCAAAAGGCGTTTGACAAGATTAAGAAGATACTAGCCAAACCACCAATGCTCATACCTCCTCAACGAGATCAACCTCTTGGTTTATATCTCACAGTGACCGAAACAGCCATGGGGGCTATGCTGGCACAAACCTTCGGTAAAGAAAAAAGAGCTATCTACTACCTTAGTAAGAAGTTCTTGTACTACGAATGCAAGTACACACCTCTAAAAGACATGCCTCGCTCTTGTGTGGGCAACAAAAAAGCTACGCCATTACATGCTTATCTACTCCGTCAAGGTGTACTCCAAAATGGATCCTGTCAAATACCTCATCGAAAAACCCGTTCTCAATTGACGCTTCGCAAGATGGACCTTAATGCTCTAAGAGTTCAATCTCAAATACGTACCTCTAAAGGTTATAAAGGGGCGCGCCGTCGCCGAGTTCTTCACTGATAATCCCGTCAACGATACCCAAGAAGTAGACACATGGTCAATCCCAGACGAGGACATATTACAAACTAGCGTAAAGTCTTGGGACCTTTATTTTGATGGAGCATCGAACTTAAGAGGATTTGGAATAGGGGTATTGCTCATTTCTCCTGAAGGTGAGCGTACACCACTTTCTGTCAAACTCGACTTCGAGGTGACAAATAACGCAGCAGAATATGAAGCTTGCCTCATTGGACTACAAGCAGCAGTAAGTTTAGGCATCAAAAATCTTCGAGTTCACGGAGATTCATCCTTGATCATCAACCAAATTACGGGATCTTGGAAAATTCGAAGTGAAAGTCTAGCACCCTATCACGCCAGGATAGACCAATTTGCCCAATTCTTCGATCAACTGAACTACCTACATCTACCTCGAGAAGAAAATAAGTTTGCAGATGCTCTTACAAAACTTGCATCACTGATTAACATACCAGACGACATGGTAGAAATGCCTTTATGCATAGAACGACGGTCAGAACCAGCCTATGTGGACCAAATTACAGATGAAAAGGAAAACCCAGGGGAGCCTTGGTTTCAAGCCATTCTAAACTTCAAGCTCAATGGTACATATACGCCGGATATGGATAAGAGAGGACAACGTGCTATACGCCTACTAGCCTCTCAATATCTCCTCATGCAAGGAGAATTGTACAAAAGAACACCTCTTGGTGTGGTTTTATGTTGCTTTGATCATTCACAGGCACGAAAAGTGATGGAAGAAGTTCATGATGGAGAATGCGGCCCTCACATGAGTGGACCAATGATGGCAAGGAAAATCACACGTATGGGATATTATTGGACCACAATGGAATCCGATTGCATCAAGTATGTGAGACACTGCCATAACTGCCAAATCTTCAGGAATGTGCAACATTTTCTTCCTTCACTACTCTACACAATGACATCTCCATGGCCATTTTCTGCTTGGGGAATCGACATCATCGGGAAGACCACCCCAGCCGGAACAGGAGGTCACTATTTCATCTTGGTGGCGATCGACTATTTCACCAAATGAGTCGAAGCAACATCTTACACTAGTCTCACAGCCAAAAACGTGACAAAGTTCATACAAACCAATATCATATGTCGATATGGTTTCCCGCATGAGATCATCAGTGACAATGGATCACATTTCCAGGCTGAGACTGAACAATTGCTAGCCAAGTACAAAATCAAACACCACCATTCCTCGCCATACAAACCACAAACTAATGGCGCGGTGGAGGCAGCCAATAAGAATGTCGTCACAATCCTCAAGAAAATGATCGATAATTATCGAGATTGGCCTAATAAGATACCATTCGCCTTTTGGGGTTATCGCACATCCGTTAGGACGCCCACTGGGGATACTCCTTTCTATTTGACTTACGGCATGGAAGCTGTACAACCAGTTGAACTAGAGATCCCATCCTTACATATCCTGTTCGAAAGCAAAATTCCAGAAGCCGATTTGAAGAGAGATAGATATGAAGAACTCATCCTCTTGGATGAACGAAGATTGCGTGCATTGCATAATGTGCAAACATATCGGGCATGTATGAAAGAAGCCTTTAACAAAAGGGTTAAGCCTAGAAACATCAAAGAAGGAGACTCAGTCCTCAAATCAGTTAGAGCACTTCTCCTTGTCGATCCACGAGGAAAGTTCAAACCCAACTGGGCCAGACCATTCTTGGTCAAATCCATACTCCCAGGGGGTGCGGTTAGGATCACAGACCTAGATGGGAATGAATTTGCTAACCCAACTAACCTCGACCAACTGAAACGATAATATGCCTAGAATAAAACAGAAACGCGCCTCGCGTAACACCCACGTGCCGCTCATGCGACACGAAATAAAAACGGCCCCTTGCCTACTGAAATAAAGCTCATGTCACCTTGCTCTTGCATTCTGACAATTCGTCATCCTCATATCATCAAAATTGAATTGTATTCTACGAGTAAGTAAAGCTCATGCTCAATTTCTAGTTCGCTACAAGATCTTGCTTAGAACAATTATTCATTTACATTTACTCGAACTACGCGCAAGGGTTTGATTTCATTTTTTTAAATGAATACGTAGGCAATCCTTCGCAAGATACAACCCATTATTCTAAATGTAAATAGAAGGACATTTGCATTTGCATTTGAAATTCGACAAGAATAAGAAGGAAAAATCACAATAGTTTCATAACTAATTAATCTTTTATCCATTTCTTCCATAAATAATAATAATACGCCACTTAATATAAAAAATGCTGAAAAAACGAATAGGCTAGGATTCTAAAAACTCCACCACTTATTACAAATAATAATAATAAATAATACTAGGACTTAGGCTACTCTTCCATCTTTCCTTTGCCTTTGTCATTTTTATCATACTTCTTGTCTCGACCACGAGTCGGGCGCTTCTGTGCTATTTCGGACCTGATCACCAAAGGTCTCTCTCGCGGTCTAGCCTTACCATTTCGATCAACCACCATCTCTGCGGCAGGGGAAGTCTTTGGTTTCTTCGACGGATTAACAACTCGGAATCCAGCTTCTTCCTCCCCCTCAGTCAAATACTTCTGGTTCTCCTTTGCTACCTCACGAATCTTGTAATCAACGGGCTCCCGCTTCCTCAATTTCTCGCGCTTCTCGGGAGTAGTAGCCTTCCTCCATTGCAAGTATGAATCTGATACCCATAATGAACTAACAGAAGGATGTATGAACCACATGTTCCTCTGAGCCCACTTGAGAGCCCACTCTCTACGACTCTCGGTAGTATGTGCCACTGTAGTCTGAGGAACGGTATCAAGCTTAGGAATCTTCTGTTTAAGGCCCACGTGCGTCATCAATCTCTCCGGGATGATGCATATCATGAATTCCAAGACAGGAATGCGAACTGACCGAGTAGGATCTAAGGATGACACTCCAGTGACTGACTTAAGATGCCACCATGGCACGACCCATCTGATCAAAGGACCAACTTCGTTCTTCAATTTGTTCTCCCAATAGTTGCAAACCCGAGTGATGTCCACCATATAGAGCATGGTCCTCATTGCAATCGACCGAGCATGATATCTTGGAACATTAGCTCGGGGCTCGATCAACCGCAGACGCTCCATGAAAAACACCTACCAAGAAGGCGGGAATTAATGTCCAACAAAGAAAAATCGAACAAAAAAAAAGAAAAGAAGAAAAAAGAGAAAAGGGTTCTTACCTGCAAAATGATAGGACTTCCCAAGTAAAGAAGCTCGCAGTTGGCTTTTCTATTATCCAGCCCCAAAATGATTTCTCCTAGGCACAGACACGCTGGGCTCCGGCGCAGCTCCATCTGCTCAACCAAGCTCAAGTAACGAGGATCTCCCCTCATTTCCTTATCAACATGCCCTTGGAGGCAATATCCATGCAGTAGGCAAAACCCGAATGCCCTACGCCTCGCCATGTAAGAGATAAAAGGGACTTCCCTGTTTATAAATCGATTAATAAAATCAAGCATACGGACTCCTTTTGAGGTCACAAGACGGTCAACCTCAGCTTTAGTCAGTCCAAGCAAATCTCTAAATTTGCTTTTATACCCTTGGGAGCTAGAGGGTATGGAAGGCATATTTTCTAGGTCCAATCCTCCAATTGCAGCAATTTCCTCAGGAAAAGGACAGATATCATCTCCAGGGAAGGCAAATACATGGAAATTAGGGTCCCAATATTCAAGACAAGCATCCAAGAATGGTTTCACAACCTTCACCAATTTGAGACTCAAAATCGACCCCAAATTGAAAGCACCCATATCATGCTTCTCAACGTTTGTGAATTCATTTGTCCAATCTTTGAGACGGTTTTCCAAGGCATCCATAATTTGTGAATTTTTCTATGAATATAGTAGAGTTTTATATAATAGACGGAAGAAAGATGGAGGAATTACGTGAATAAAAGCTCCCTCGACGTCTATATTTATACTTAAAGCTGTTTCCTAAATTCCGTCAGAACTGACCAACTGAGGAAATGGCGCAGCACCTGCTGCGCCTCTTCGAAGGATCGCAGCTCGTGCTGCGCCTCTTCCTTAGAGGATTTATGTGATTTTTCCGCGTTGGATCTTTCCTAATTCCGTTTTGCTTATAATTTCCTATTCCTATAGGTTAATTTTGGTAATTCCGTCAAATTGCCATATTTTATGTTTCCTAATTTTCCGGGCACGCTTTTCTAGACGAAATCGACATTTTCGCCAAATAAGCACACTTACCCATTTCATTTTATTTTCTTTTTTTTGGGGGAATCATTTCACTCCCCATTTCACATTTCATTTCAAACTTATACATTTCTTTTTTCGTTTATTTTTTAGGGGGTAGCCCTCCCTACCGTCTGGTCATTTCTGGCAATTTTTTCCCGCTCATTTCTGGGCAGTTTTTTCATTTTTTTAGGTATTTTCCTCGTTTTGCGCTAATTTAAGCCATATGTACTATATGTGTTTACGTGTAGTTTCTATGTAAATTTCGGCAGCATGACGGCGTAAACTGTCATCTACCAAACTTTTTCTAAGCTAACCTGCAGGAACAAACAAACAACCCAGCAGCAAAGGCACTCAAACCATCATATATACAATCAAAATTCTATATGTACATCAAACTGGGGGCTCTTGCCCAAAACAAAGTCCAAAAAGTCCAAAATGAAGTCCTAAATGTACAAAATGTATACAACACAGCCGACGACAACAAAAAACAAAGACGACTACTCCTGGTCGCCACCTCGCTCGGTGACCCTAGCCTCGAGAGCAGCGATCTCGGCGTCCCTGACCTCCAACTCCCTCAACAGGCGAGCCGTCTCCTCCTGGGACTGTGCCAGCTCCCGCTCCAGGTCGCGCTCCCTCTGCAAATGACAAAGGAATGCCTCATTTCAATCATTTTAAAATGCGAGAAAATTACAACAAAATTCGAAGTAAAGTAAATGAGTGGTTCATACCTGTCGTCCTCGGCCACCGACAAGTGCCTCGATGGCTGTAGCCCACAGCCGGTTGGCCACCCTCCATAGCGCCACATGTCGAGACGGCGCCACCTGCATTTCAAATAAACAAAGATTTTCACTGAAATGGACAAATGTATTCTTATACAACAACAAAAGTCAACCGAAGTTGGGGGCTTACCCTCTGAACCAAGTGCTGCCACTCCTCCAAGCCAGCATCTGTCACCGCCTCGTAGAAGTCGCGGAGCTCGGAGATCGTCGTCATCCCCGCCGCGTCAGTGTACTCATGGGTCTCGGGGTACGTTGGGGCTCGACGCCCGCCTCCTCAACCTCCTGCAAAATTCAAAAGAAGTCTTTATTCGATGATCATTCATCATTTTGTCAAGTTAATTCAAAAAGGGAAAATGAAACACTTACCACGACCGGTCAGTACGCCAGCCTCTAGCGAACGAACAGAGAGTACTCCTCACCAGGAAGGAGAAGAGCGTCGCTACCAATGTCTGCTAGGTCAGCCTCCCTCTCAGTGTCAGAAGGCTCCCTGAACATCATCCGAAGAGGATCGATGGGAACCGTGAAGGCATCACGAGAGCAACTGACGAGTCAAGCGCTCGCCCAGATACTACACTGTACCCATAGACGTCCTCAGCAGCAACCGACTCGAGCTTCTAGGTCGAAGGACCTCAGCCACGAAAGGAGGGGCATCAGGGTAGTCCACCCAAGGCCAGGGTACCCACTAGAACAAGCAAAAAAGGGGTCATTCTTATGATCGCTTCTAAGAAGCAAGGAGTAAATAATGATGGAAAAGTGATCAAGATACTTACGTCACTCAACTTCAGGGCATTCACGCCCCGTCGACAGACATCGTAAGAAGAACGCTGGCTCTTCCTACGACACATCACCTAGTCCCTAACAACTGGGTAAGCCCTCGGCCCAGGCTCCGTCCTCTTGGGCGCGAAGCCCGGAAAGTAGGAGTACACCCACGCCTGCAAAGCAAGACAATCGATGATGATCTTTCACGATTCGATAAAAGAAGGAGAAATGATCTTTCATGATACAAAATGAAGGTTCATACCTCCAACAGCAGTCCAGGACCGACAGTAGCAGGAGAAGTCCCCTTCTCCAACAGCTCAGGACGAACCATGGCCTTCATGTAGCGTGTGAGGACCGCAAATCCAGGAGTAACCCAGTCCCAATGACCTAGGTCACTCAGGTCAAAAAGGAAGGGAAGAAGCTTCATCGATAGCCTCTCCCCCTTGTCTCCAAGGTAGAGTGAAGACAAGAACCACCAGAGCCACAGGCGGGCTCTCTGCTCCGCAGTACAAGGAGGAGGAGCCACCTCCCTCCAATCCATCGTCACCAACGCCGGGGTCTTACCCACAAATTAATTCCTGATGTAAGTGCTCGGCACTAGCCCGGGAACCGCAGCAGCGTTCACTGCCAGGTTCCAACCAATCAGCCTCCTGGCCTCAGCCGAGTCCACCCTCATGGCCGTCGACGGCCACACCACAGCCTCCTCTCCACACGGCAGACCAGAAATCATGCTGTAGTCCTCCAACGTGACCCCGAACTCATCAAAAGGCATGTGAAAGGTCGAGGTCGTGTCCCAGTACCGATCAAAATGAAACGACAAACAAATAAGGAAAGATGACGAGAGAATGACAAGCTCGAGACTTACCTAACTCTTCACCGTCCTGTAAGACAGATGGCTCTCCACTTCCCAAATGAGATGGTGACCATCCCATTTCTCAGCCCACTCAGGTGCCCTCGCTAGCTAGCGATCGCCTCGTCCGACGTTAGCCCGCCTCGGGACCTCCTCCCCAGCAGCCTCCTACTCAGCAGCATGCTCAGCAAGCGCTTTCTCTAACACCTCCTCAAAAGTCAGAGAAGGGTCGAAGTCAGTGTCCACATGCATGGGAGCCCTCCCCGACGTAGTAGCCATGTCACCTGCAAAATTAGAGCAAATTGGGCCGCGTCAAGTGACGGCGAGCCTCGATCAAAGTAAATTCCAAGCCTTTCAATCTCCGAAAATGGCCTTTTCTTGCCATATTTGGCCATTTCTTTCAAAACCCGGCCGCTCATGTGGTAAACTGGGTCAAGTCAAGTCTAAGTTCGAGCCTAGTAATGGGTTTGAGTCGAAATTTCGGCAGCATTTCGCTATAACGACGATTATGCCCTAGGGAAGTGTCCTGATAAAGCCATCGCAAATCAAAAATCCGAGATGGTAGGAAGATTACCCATCACAAAAGGATCCCAAATACCAAATTTCATCACAAATGGGCAATCCTAAGGCCATTTTCGAAGCAATTTTCGAAACAGCTGAGAAACCGTCTCAATTTTACTCAAATGCTCAATACTCAATGAAAAATCAAAAAGAATACATGGTTATGTTCCTTACACTACCAATTATCCATTTCTAATATCAATTTCACAAGGCAAATCAATTTGGGGGAAAAGCCCCAAATTTTTGAATTAATTGGGTTGAAAACCCTAATTTTTTCGATCCAAATTAAGCAAAACACGGATGTTTAAACAAGAATAAGACACATACCTCGATTAGTCATGATTAATGCAAGATTTTGATCATTTTTTGGCGGAATGTCGTTTGAATTTGAGATAGTTTAAGAAGAATTTGTGTTTTGTTATAATAACATAAACACGGGTTCTGTCGAGTTTTACTCTGACTGGGACAAACCCAGAAAAGGACGCACCAGGTGCTGCGCCTCTTCTAAGGGTCACAGCTCTTGCTGCGCCTCTTCCTCAGCTTCCCTCCAATTCAATTTTCAAAAATTCGTTACAAGTTCGTTATTCGTGGGCCCATCTTTGGTGCGCCTCTTCTCCAACACCGTATATCGTGCATTTGGTCCGTTTGATATTTATTCTTCGTGCGGACCCGTACCTTTGAGCTGACTATGAATTGTCGCAGTACCTTACCTTCGAGCAGACTGTTAATTATCGCAGTACTGTATTAAGACTTCGCTTGCAACAACGAGCAGGTTTTCCTTGACGGTGTTTTGACACGCCTCAATTATTTTCCCAACGAGAGTTCATGACAGCCGATTGTTCTTCTCGAGACATGGAGTTCGCTTGAGACCGGCGCAAGCAGATTCCACCTCAAGTTTTTTGCCAGAGTTCGCTTGAGACGACGCAAACAGATTTCCCCCCAGCAGTTTCTACCGACGTCCTGCTGCCCCTCAATATTACGTTTTTTCCACTCGGAGTTCGACAAAGAAAGAAGTCTCAGGTATGGTTTCTTCTTATGGCTGACGAGCTTCCTTACGTAGTCTAATGGACTTTAAACGACCCTCCCCGATATTCGACAGATTCTAAAATGTTCCCGGCGACAGGTCCTTGGTTCAGACCCATTGAACCGCCTCGCGTCGCCATAGTCGGCAGGTTGTAATCTTAGATTGACCTGATGGCTATACATTGACTTTCGCCTTGTCCAAGCCTCATTCAAAGTGGGGGCTCTGTAGATACCTCAGTTCTGCACCTCCCGCAAACCACCCGGTGATGATTCGGCCGCATGTTTGGTACACGGAATGATTTATGACAATTTGTAAGTTTATCGTCAAGTGATAGCTCAAATACTTGTGTCTACCCCTTGGTCGTCATCTACGCGCCATTACGGTCGTTTTGACAGTAATTAGAGTTCATTTGGAGTCCGGCTCAAAAACCGTCTTCATTTTCTAATAAACGGTTTAAAATGCCGAGTCGGAATGTTCTGGAATATTACGGATATTTCTATTCCGTATTTTAATCTTTTCATATTTTGGCAAAATATATCCCGAAATCATATTTTAAACAATAAGGAAGTTGAGATCTACCGCAATTCCATAACAGAAACGCGGAAAATCTTTCTTCCACAGGAGGAAACTTCTGGGGAAAGGACGCAGCACCTCCTGCGCCTCTTCCAAGGGTCGCATTGGCTGTTGCGCCTCTTCCCCAGCCCTTTTCTGCATATTTTCAAATCTTTTCGAGATTTGTTTCCAAAGTTTTACCGTAATCTTAATTCCTCCGTGTGATTAGTATAAATAGGGACCTTCGTTCCTCATATTTCTCACGCGAGTGTCCGCCCTTCTCTTCTCCCTTTGCATTCTTAGACCGCGCTCTTTGCTTATTGGCGTCTACGTGCTTGAACTTTCGACCACGTAAGCTCGGATCCTTCTGAGTACCAGTCTCGTTTTGCATGACCGACCAATTTGACCAACTCCACTCAATTAATCAAATCAATTAAATTTAATTCCTCTTACGAGGGCACTTTCATCTTACATTCGAGTCGAGCAATCACTAATCGTTAACTACGTTAATCCCGTTTCGTCAAACATGTAAGTCTTAGGGTGTAAATCCCATGTTTTATTATTGTATTTTATTATTGTATCAATTATTGTAAGGTTTACGTCGAAAGCATGTTTAAAACCGATTTACAAGACCCTTTTATCAAATTTATTTTTACGGATTAACAAAATGCAGACGTCGAGAACCCTTAATTTCCGATTTAAATACCAAGTAATCCATATTTGCGGGTTTTCGCCATTAAAATCAAACCTGGGTTTTAGAGATTCGATTTGTTCATATCAAGTCTCTGGAATTCGCCTTTTGTATATTTCATCTGTTTATCATTATCCATCTTCTTTAAATTGCACAAATAAACCTAATTAATCTGTATTAATCAATCCTAATTAATTTGCAATAAGTCTGTAATTCACTTTAGTTCGCTATAATTAATTCTCATTAATTTAAGTTCGTTCTTTATCGCTTTTATGACCAATTCGCATGTAAATAACCTGTTAAATCACTTTCACTTGAGTCAAATATTAATAATCAATCATTACATTCACCAACGAACATTAACAATATGCAGTTCCGTCTTCACAGCCAGAACTCATCTCTGGAACAGACGCAGTGACCACTGCGCCTCTTCCAAGGGACGTAGCATTGCTGCGCCTTTTCCGGGGTGATTTCTGTCTTTGAACTCCCGTTCTTGCTTTGACCTAGTTTATAAGTTTTACGTATTAATCGACTATTAATCATAATATCACCACTAGTCTTTCCGTTTTCTAACCTTAATTTTTTTTCCTTTTCTTTTCTCAAATCATCCGTTTTAAACGTATTTTCGACGTAAATCATTGAACCATTGTAATCATTGTAATTTTAATTATTGTATTTTGTTTATTACTCTTTATTATCATTTGGTTGCTCTTACATGTAGTCAACCTTAAATCCCTACTTCGACCTAATGTATGCTAAATTACATGTTCACCGACTTAGTTTAATCTCACATGCTGGGATTAATCTATTGGATGTTGCATTGCATGCATATAATCGACGACATATCAAGTATAGATAATTTCCCTAATCATTAGTAGAGGCCGCTATCGAGACGGGCGGGATTAGGTGTTCGATCAAAAGAGCTTCCTAATACGTACCCTCACCCCTTACTCCAGATCTCTGTGAACATCCGTGTTCATTGGCATCCACGAGAGTCATTCTAGATATAGAATGATAAGCGTGACGAGTTCTTAGTGTTCATGTCACTACTTTGTGTCTTGACATGACACGAAGTATTCGAACGGTTTCCAATTTTCCACAATAAATTGGTGGCCACTCCACAAATGCAAACGCTTGTTTTCCCAAGCGCCCCCGTGGGCCCCCCGTGTCCACAGAAGGGTGCTGGGGAATAGGGGCAGCAAGAGCTACGGCATTTGGAAAGGGCGCAGCAGGTGCTGTGACTTTTCCCGGGCTTGTCCCTGTTCGAGTAAAAACACGATAAACTGTGTTAATTTCTCATAATTTCAAAACATAATTTCCTTCAAAACTCTCTCAAATTCCGACTAATTTCTGTCAAAATTTAATCAAGTCGTTCCATTAATCATAACTAATCGAGGTATGCATCACATTCTTGCTTTTAATTCTTGTTTTTCGTCAATTTAAAGCCGAAAAATTAGGGTTTACCCTCCCCTTTATGTCGAAAAATTGGGGGGTTTGCCCTAATTGTTGGAGTATGTGTCCTCAACAATAGTGCGATCACTTGATTTAAAATCATAATTAAATCTCATAATAAGAATACATAAGGGATGATTCATTATATAATGAACTGATCAATATTAATCTGTAATGATTGGCTAACTAGAGTTTGACATTACTGTCGTTTGACGGTGGTGATCAGTTGATCCCTTAAGGTCACACCTAAAGGACGATTCCCAAACTGAAAAGTTAATTAATCGTATATTGATACGGATTAATTAAATCCTTAAATTGAACAAATTTATTTATAAGTGAAAACTATATATCTTATTGTAATGTGATTAAATAAGATTCAATTTAGTAATTAATTTGTTATATTACTAAAATTGATTAATGTTTATGAAATATTTGAGATAAGAGTGATTAGTTAATTATAATTACAAGATGTTGTAGATTATATTAACTAGACTTAATATGACCCATTTTGTATACATGTAATTGTGATCTACTTGTTGAATATAATTATTTGAATTAAAATGATATTTAATTAGTTGAATATGCATTAGTATGTCTAATGACATGTTACATGTCACATGTCATAACATATTACAAATGACAAATTACAAAAATAAAATGGAGTCCATTTTAAGTGTGGGAGCCAGTTTTAGTAGGTAGTTTTAGGGTGTATGTGGTTGATTATTTTATAAGGAAAAACATAATCATCACACTAGTCTTACACCTAAACCTAGCCTATTATTTGGGTAAGATAAAAATCTAAAAGGAAGAGCTTTATCCCTTTCCCATAACCCTATGAAACCGGCACCCCCTCCCATTAAGAGAACATTGGTTCTCAATTTTCTAGTGTTTAGAAAATTTTATGCTTATCTCTCTTATATTCTCTCTTCCTCTCTCATAAAAACGGTTTTTTATGCATAGAATTTTTTCTAAAATCTAATATTGTCACATGAATACTAGTTGTAGTATTATTATAAATATTAGATCTAAAATTTAAGGTTACTAATACATATTATCTAGTTATTAATAATATTAGTGTTTGGGTTAGTCTTGGGCGCAATCAAGAGGAGTGTTCCTATACTTGGAACTTTGGGTTATGGAGGATCATCCAAAATATGTTCTAGCTCAAGATCAAGTGTAGGAAGGAGTCCTACACTTGTGCCCAAATTTCGGTCAACATGCATGTAAGTAGAAATCGATTTTTCTCCTTATTTGTTCATTTTATCATGCATGCAACTAGGTCCACATAAATATAAATTATAATTAATTTATAAAATGATTAGATGAGTCTAATATGGGTATATGAACCTAACAATTGGCACCAAGAGCTTTGGTGTTGCATGCAAAATCGGTTTGGTTTTTCCGAGTTAAAAGTAACGTAATTAAAACTAGATATTTTGTGATTTATGAGGATAAAGCCACGAAAATTTTTGCATGTTATACATCTTGGTTCTAAAATATTTTTACGTCATATTAATGATTTATGGATGATTATTGCTTATTTTAATGATTTTTAGTGAAATAATTACATTTTTATGAGTAAAATGAACTTTTATTTACTAAAAATAGTTAAACTTCACTACTGGCCGTGATTTTTTAGTATGACCTCACATGAATATTTTATGTATTGTATGTAAAAGTTCGTATTAATGTGATTAATATTTCATGATTTATGATTTTTATGTGATAGAAATGGTATAAATGGAGGTTAAATGACTAAAAATAGTTAAACTTTGAAATAGGCCATGAAATTTTAATATGATGTCACATGCATATTTTACAGATTGTATGTAAAATTTTAGATAAATGTGATTTATTATGCATGATTTATAATT
Source organism: Silene latifolia (assembly GCF_048544455.1). Classification (NCBI taxonomy): domain Eukaryota; kingdom Viridiplantae; phylum Streptophyta; class Magnoliopsida; order Caryophyllales; family Caryophyllaceae; genus Silene; species Silene latifolia. The sequence goes on from NC_133536.1 coordinate 74,658,877, forward strand.
TTAATGGTTAAAATGATATAAATAGTGACTATTTTTAGCAAAAATAGCTAAAATAAATTTTATGGGGTGAAATTTTTCCCTAATGTTGTATATTTGATATCAACATCAGATCTAAAGTTGCATGTTAAATTTTGATTAATTTGATATGTTTATTGATTTTTATGTGATAAAATCGATAAAAGGGCAACTTTATTAGTCATAAAAATTAATTCGAAATTTTGTGCTCCAATTTTGCCATTTTCAGGTTCTGGAAATTATTTAAGAATGATCAAAATTTTGGTTTTGATTTTACCATAATTTTTATGTTTAATTTGGAATTAAATGATAAAAGTTATGTTTTATACGATTTATTAATGAAATAAATTATAAATATTTGTGGGCAAATTTTATTGAGTTTTTGGAATCTTGGAAATATTCCAGTATATACAAAAATGTGATTTCAAATGTTTTCCAAATTTTTATGATTTATCGGGAATTATTTCATAATTGTTATGGTTAAGAGAAGTTTAATACGCAATAATAGAAAACCAAGTTGAATTATTGTCAAAAATTAAGTAAGGACCAATTTTTGAGTCCTAATTGAGTTAGGGGAATTAAATTGAGCTTAAATTTGATTTAAGTATTGATTTGTGATTTAAATAAGTTATTATCACGCATTTCCATAAAACCGAATTATATACGATATAAGATTTAAGTAGGGCGATTTGACACATTAATTTGGCATGATAAATACATATTATAATGATACATATTTCATTGTTGAATGGCATATTTTATTTATATAATTTTGAATCATGTAATTTTTATCTTAGTATGGCCTTAGTTTTTAATTGATATTACCCGTAATGAATGGGAATATCGATTTAGTTGTAATTTTAATGTGATTTCGCATCACCGTTTTGTAATTTTATAGATTTAAATTTTTATTACAAATGTATAATAGGAATAGCCATGTATTTTATTATTGTTTTGTAATTCTGGAGTTTCCTAAAGACGGAGCCATTCAGAAAGAAGTTCCGGTCAAGATAGTGTTTTTCCTTGGGAGGCGTGTCACATGAAGTTCAAGGGACCAAAGGAGTTGGTTTCCGAACATGTAATAGATTATTTGATTTTCTATTTTAGGAAGACCATACTAGGAAATTTTTATTTGCGCATATCATATCGAGTATTTGAGCGTGTCAATTATAATTATCAATAATTCGATTTTTAGCTCACTTAAAATTGATAGATAATAAATTGACAAGACCTTTACTTTTAAAAGATTGAGACTTAGCCTTACCAAATAGTAGGAGCCCATGAATCTCAATTTCATATAGGTACAATACGGTATTGAAATATTATACCGGGGTGCTTTCTTTGACGTTGGATGAGTGGGGTAATAAATAGTTATTACACTTCGAAAATTTGGTTGATCTCAACGAATGTATTTTGCGACCGTAGCCGCAATAGGTTCAGGCTAAAGATGAATTAACGTAAATTCATCGACCGAGAGTTCTAATTGTAGAATCGGTTATGAAGGTTAACCCACCAAGATGTATTAGTAAAAGTTGTAGAGGGACCATTGTCCCACAATCGAGCTAGTATGAATTTGGATCTCGGAATCATTTAGTATAGTTGGGTAGAGGTCACTATATAAATGCTATACTTGTATTAATATTTACAAGTATTATAACGATGAATGTTGTATTTTCCCACTATTTCGTTGTTTTTAATTTTGTTCTATTTCATTACTCCTACTAATATGTGATATCATTCGATTGTAACACAAGTCTCCGCTAAACCACTATTGCTAACGACAAAGAATCTCTTTCAAACAATGAACCATATCATAGATTGTGGACTAGCTCCATAAGAATCGTTCTATTCCATAGAAATCCATAAGAGTTGTCCTATGTGATATAAGATTAGCATCTTAAAATTCCTAAAATACCTATGGATGGTTTCTTGTGAAGAAATATGACTAGAGGTAATGATTAGTCAAAACATGTTTTGATTATATCTTCTATGCAACCATGGTTCAAAAGTCTTATTGCTCAACCTACACACTTGTCATCAAGCACTTAAGTTGTTAAGAACATGACAATCTCAAATTGGTAAATTAATTTGTTAGAAATTTTGATTAACCAAATACCACAATAGAGTTCATCTGTGCGAAGGATTAACTAGGAATTTATATGAAGATAAGTCTTCATCAAGTAGAAATTCTTGAAGTGAGTTGGAGCAATATGAAGAAAAGTTCCTATCTTAATTGTTAAGGATAGAACTAGGTATGAAAGAGAAGGTGTTAGACAATAAAATAGAGACAAAACCCAAATAAGTAAAGATCGAGGAAGTTGGTCGTGTGACTCCAACATATTCCTTCTTGAATATCTATGACATTGACATTGCATTCTTGCCAATTACCACATCATGAGTATTTGATAAAAATTTATGGATTTCGTCATGATATTTGGCATTATCGTGTGACGAAGAGCAAAAATAAGTTCATTAATTTGCATGAATGGAACTAGGGTATTTGTCATTTCATCCATGAACATATGAATGTTGTAGTGTACTCATTTTAGTTTTGTTTTTAGAAAAGTACCTCAATAACTGTTATGATGTACACCAACTCTAAATAAGAATATAATTCAAGTTTTTGTAGAAAAACGAAAAGGGTTTCACTATTGTAAAATTAAAACAAGGGTTGTGCCCTAACACACCATGATTAAGTTTATGGTGAGACCATACAAATCAAGGTAATTATATTCAAACTAGAAATAAAATGTCATATATACAAGACTCAAATTGGTGACCCCTATCATCTCTCAATTCTCGATTGAAAATCACATTTAAAACTAGTTTTGACTAGTATCCCACACCATTTGATTGTGAATCTCATGAAATGTGCAAATCTTGTATTCAAAGCAAGATGTTTTCGTGACTTTTCTTAAAAAGTATAGCGAATAGAATAAGTTATTCACAAAATTACACTTCCATGTGTATGGTCAAATATATTTTCATCTGAGAAGGTCATTATTACTTCTTCTCTTTTACCGACGAACTAGGTAGATACTTGGTATCCACTTAATGAGGTAATAAGAGAAATTCTTTGAATAAATTCAATGAGAACGAAGGGTTTGTGGCTCGTGATGCTGTCTATTAAGAAATAGAGATTATTTATTAAAAACAGAGGGGAGAAAATGTTCAAAAGCCACAAACTGAATATAAGACATAGGAAGATGTTCCTTCTTGGTCAAAATCAGTAATTATTTCTTCGAAATCTAAAGTGGACAGGAGTCATGTTATTTTGAAAGTAACAAACCTATAACTTATTTAGATGCTTTATCTAGTTTCAACTCCGCAAAAGTCCGAAATAAGCATAGACATGAAAATGTTTATTTAGCTTGGTTGGTTGGTGACAAAGGGTTTTGCACGCAACAACAACGCCTCATTGAATTCGGATATAATTTGACAGTTGGATTTTAAAATCATCTTGCATGAGTCTTTGATAATCGCAACTATCCTAAGGTAGGATGCAAACTTAAAAGAATTTTAAGTAAAAGTCAAGGAATTTAATTGTATGTTTTGATCATGTAATAAACGTTTCTCGAATTGTCGAGTAATTCCGTTTCTACATGGAGTTTAGTGGGAGTAATGTGGTGTTACAAGTCTAATACGTAAGGGACATATTGATCATTTTGAATGATGGAAGACTTAGGAGAAGAATAATACATCTTTAAGGTATCCATACCTATAAAGATAGTTCTAAGAGGATATTAGCGTTAAATGAATATTCTTATGATAATAAGAATCTTGACAAGTTCAAAAGTATTGAACATGTAGAAATTGAATCCACGTGCTTCCGCTGCGGGATTTATTCATTACGCTAAGATGTATCACCATTCTTAAATTTCGTATACTTGGAGTATGACGAAAAGTTACTAATCGAATCTATGATAGAAGTCTCTATATAGCCACATAGTTCATTAGTTAGTACTCAAAAAGTACTAAAGATATGAAGCTAAACATTTAGAATTGAGATGGATTTTTGTGCAAGGAGTTACACAAAAACCATATTCTAAACAAATAAGCATGGTTAGAGAACCATTTTGGCTATATTTATTAAGGAGGACATCTGCTAAAAACATCCTAGGCAGTAGAACAATGAGATACACACAACGGAAATTGAGTACACTTGCAATAATAAGATATGCAAGAAGGAAGGGATGGTATTAGGATTCGGTTTTATGAATTGGAGGAACTACTGTAGTTCGTTCCAATAAGCGAAGGTCCTATCTCCACACACTGTGAGGACAGTGGGAGTTATTCAAAGGTATGAGAGCATACGTCCAGATTGGATCTAAACACGTACTCAAAGAAGTTCTTATAATACCAGATTATTCACAAGAATGGAAAATAGTATATAGTAAGGTTAGGGAAAGTACAAAGTATTGCTAGAACTTACTAACTAAGGCTTTTTCATAGGCTAAGCATGATAAGTCATGCCATTTCAATTAAGTTGAGATGTATAGTTATATACAATATTAAATATGGATTATAGATTATGTAGTAATTGATATGGTATCAATTTTACATATGTGATAATGCATTCATCGTTTGAGTTTTATTAAAAACTCTTTTATTACTTTTTTATATCCAAATAGGTTGTAAGGACAATGTTGAACCCTATTAAAGTGAACTGGATTAACAAAGTATTGGCCCCTAGTTGCTTATATGAGGTGACGTCTCGAAGTGACTAGAGTGTGCTGCGATTGATGGCAAGTTCAAGTGCCATAGAGTCATAAGAGATGACTAGTCGATCACATAGGCAGACTGTATGGGACACTCTGTTGGGCAGTGACCGCTTATAGAGTTCTAGAAATTCATAAAGCCTGGTTGTGGCGAGAGCTACTATAGTATTCTTATGAGTCGATTCTTTGACTAGAGACTGTTCGCCCAAGGTGGCACAGTTTCTGAGTGACTTTAATTTATGCTCTACGACTTTCGTAACAGAGGTCAAATGGGCATATTTTGGGTCATGATGAACTGTGGCTATTCGAAGGGAATAGTGCGATAGGAATTGTCCACCCCCTTGTCAGGGTTATCTAAAATCTCAGGGCCACTCGAGGAGTAGTGAACTGAAAATGCGTGGCCACGCTCGAAAGGTATCTAGGGTAGATAATTCCGGTCAGACAGTTACTCTCCAGATCGAGGAAACCACTCAAGATATGAATAAATGCAAGTACGACCTGCAAGACACCTTGCATTGAGTGAGAGATTGTAATAGGACAAGAGAATTGGTGACGCACACTTGTCTTGGACAAGTGGGAGATTGTTGGAGTATGTGTCCTCAACAATAGTGCGATCGCATGATTTAAAATCATAATTAAATCTCATAATAAGAATACATATGGGTTGATTCATTATATAATCAACTGATCAACATTAATCAGTAATGATTGGCTAACGAGAGTTTGACATTACAGTCGTTTGACGGTGGTGATCAGTTGATCCCTTAAGGTCACACCTAAAGGACGATTACCAAACTGAAAAGTTAATTAATCGTATATTGATACGGATTAATTAAATCCTTAAATTGAACAAATTTAAATATAAGTGAGAATTATATATCATATTGCAATGTGATTAGATAAGATTCAATTTAGTAATTAATTTGTTATATTATCAAAATTGATTAATGTTTATGAAACATTTGAGATAAGAATGATTAGTTAATTATAATTACAAGATGTTGTAGATTATATTAACTAGACTTAATATGACCCATTTTGTATACATGTAATTGTGAATTACTTGTTGAATGTAATTATTTGATTTAAAATGATATTTAATTAGTTAAATATGCATTAGTATGTCTAATGACATGTTACATGTCACATGTCATAACATATTACAAATGACAAATTACAAAAATAAAATGGAGTCCATTTTAAGTGTGGGAGCCGGTTTTAGTAGGTAGTTTTAGGGTGTATGTGGTTGATTATTTTATAAGGAAAAACATAATCATCACACTAGTCTTACACCTAAACCTATCCTATTATTTGGGTAAGATAAAAAGCTAAAAGGAAGAGCTTTATCCCTTCCCCATAACCCTATGAAACCTGCACCCCCCTCCCATTAAGAGAACATTGGTTCTCATGTTTCTAGTGTAGAAAATTTTATGCTTATGTCTCTTATATTCTCTCTTCCTCTCTCATAAAAATGGTTTTTTATGCATAGAATTTGTTCTAAAATCTAATATTGTCACATGAATACTTGTTGTAGTATTATTATAAATATTAAATCTAAAATTTAAGGTTACTAATACATATTATCTAGTTATTAATAGTATTAGTGTTTGGGTTAGTCTTGGGTACAATCAAGAGGAGTGTTCCTATACATGGAACTTTGGGTTATGGAGGATCATCCAAAATATGTTCTACCTCAAGATCAAGTGTAGGAAGGAGTCCTACACTTGTGCCCAAATTTCGGTCAACATGCATGTAAGTAGAAATCGATTTTTCTCCTTATTTGTTCATTTTATCATGCATGGAACTAGGTCCACATAAATATAAATTATAAGTAATTTATAAAATGATTAGATGAGTCTAATATGGGTATATGAACCTAACATTAATGGATTTGTTTGATAAATTTGACATTAGAAATGGATAATTGCAATGTTAGGAACATAACCATGTATTCTTTTTGAATTTTCATCAAGTATTGAGCATTTGAGTGAAATTGAGACGGTTTCTCAGCTGTTTCGAAAATTGCTTCGAAAATGCCTTTAGGATTGTCCATTTTTGATGAAATTTTGTTTTCTGAAACTCTTGTGTAATGAGTAAACTTCCTACCATGGGTAAACCTAATATTATAGCGAAATGCTGCCAAAATTTTGACTCAAACCCGCAACTAGGCTTGACCTTAGACTTGACTTGACCCATTCCACTACATAGTTCCCATCGATCCTCCACGGACGATGTTTAGGGAGCCTTCTGGCGCCGAGAGAGAGGCTGACTTGGCGGACGCGAGCAGTGACGCCCTTCTCCTTCCTGGCGAGGAGTACTCCGAGTTCGTTCACCGGAGGTTGGCGTTCTAGCCGATCGTGGTAAGTATTTTACTTTTTGAATTGATCCGACAAATGACGAATGATCGTCAAATGAAGAACTTGTTTGAACCTCGTATGAACCTCGTAGGAGATCGAGGTGGCAGGCGTCGAGCCCCCAGCTTACCCAGAGACACTCGAGTACACCGACGCGGCGGGGATGACGGCGATCTCGAAGATCCGCGACTTCGGCGAGGAGGTGACGGATTTTGGATTGGAGGAGTGGCATCACCTGTTGGAAATTATTAATCTCATTAATTTACATATTCATATATGAAACATTTATTTGGTCATAAAATAAATACAAATCTTATGCATGCAAACATAAATAGAAGTAAGAGAAGAAATCGTCTATCTTACTTAGGGATTTCGGATTAAAGGTCACCAACAAGATCTCCTTCTTGTTAGTTCTTGAGCATTCCAAATAATGGATGAACAAAGATTCAAGTATAGAATCTCTCCCAAAAGTGAATACCCAAGGAAACCTCTCAATAACAAATATTATTATGATCTAGTAATAATAAAAGTCTAACTTAAAATTTGATACAAAAATAATTTGTATTGCTCTTAAATATTTCGGTCAAGAGGAATGATTTATGAGGTTTTTACTTCTCTAAGTTTCTCCAAATTGTGGAGAGAATATTTTTCTTACACTAGGAAAAATAATAGGTAAAGATCGAATGAATCATAGAGGAAAAACTCTCTATGTTTTTCTATTGAAAACCGGTGGGGAGGGGTCACAAATACCCAATGCATGAGCTTGTGTTCTTATCAAGATCAACTAGGCATGCAAGGCTATATTAGGTGGTAATTATTATGTTTTCCACTTAAAATAAAAACACAATATAAACCTAATACACCCCCCTTTTTTTCGGCACACTTTATAAAATGGTAGTCCATTGTATTTTGTCATTTGTCAATTGTGACAAATGTGACATGTTACTTGACATGTGAAATTGTAATGTATTTTTAACAAATTAAAAATAAACATACTCATAAAATATGTCATATACGAAATCGACTCGTAATTCGTAATTACTTGTGCCAAAACCGTTTATCAAATTATAAATTACAACGTCTCGTATTTATAATAAATTATTCATTCAATTACAATTGTTTCGTAAACAATAATTTTATCCAAGTAATAAAACAATTCGATTACTTAGACCGTGTCTCATTTAATCAAATTACAATAAGATACGTTAACTTTACTCACAAAATCATCCGTCAATTTTAAGCAATTTAATTAACTCGTATCGGCATACGATTAATTAAATAATCAATTAAGAGTATTTCCCTATAGGTATGACCTAAGGGGATCAACTGATCACCACCGTCGCACGACAGTAATGTCCAACTCTAGTCAGCCAATCATTACCGATATGTGTGGACCAGTTGACTGTAAAATATTACATTCCACATGTATTCTTAAAATGAGATTTAAACATGTGATCATTATGATCAACAGTTGTGATCGCATTATTGTCGGAGGACACTTATTCCAACAATCTCCCACTTGTCCTCGACAAGTGTGCGTCACCAATTATCTTGTCCTATTACTATCTCCCACTCAATGCAAGGTGTCTTTCGGGTCGTACTTGCAAGTGATCATATCGAGAGTGGTTTCCTCGATCTGGAGAATAACTGATTGACCGGAATCATCTACCATAGATACCTTCCGAGCGTGGCCACGCATTTCCAGTTCATTACTCATCGAGTGGCCCTGAGATATTGTTTTAACCCTGACAAGGGGGTGGACAATTCCTATCGCACTTATTCCCTTCGATTAGCCACAGCCATCATAACCCAAAATATGCCCATTTGACCCTATTTACGAAGGTCGTAGTAACAAAAATCAAAGTTAATCTGAAACTGTGCCACCTTAGGCGAATAGTCTTTAGTCAAAAGAATCGACTCATTAGAATATTATAGTAGCTCTCGCCACGACCAGGCTATATAAATTTGCCAGAACTCTATAAGCGGTCATAAGGCCCGACAAAGTGTTCCTAACAGTCTGCCTATGTGATCGACTAGTCATCTCATATGACTCTATGGCACTTGAATTTGCCATCAATCGCATCACACTATAGTCACTTCGAGACGTCACCTCATATAAGTGACTATGGGCGAATACCATGTTAATCCGGGTTCACTTTAACGGGGTTCAATATTGTCTCTACAACCCGTTTGGATGTAACAAAGTATAAAAGGAGTTTTCAGATTTAAAAACTCGAACGATAAATGTGATTATCATATGAGTAGTCAATACTTGATTACTACTTCATATTCTATAATCCAGTTTAATCTTGAATGTAGTTGTTCATCTCAATTCAATTGAAATGACATGACTCATCATGTTAAGCCTATGAGAAGGCTTTGGTTAGTAGGTTTTATCAACTTCTTGTACCTTACTCAAACTTACTACATACTCGTTTTTCTTTGTAATGTATACATTTGCATAACAAAACTTTCTGAATACGTGTCGAGATCAAATAAAGACATAGGCCCTCTAGCCTTAGAATAGCTCCCACTGTTTTCATAGTGTGCGGGACTCATCCTTCTTGCACATCTCATGATTGCAAGTGTACTCAATTTCCGTTGTAAATATTTCTCATTGTTCTTTATTGCCTAGAACGATTCTAGAAAATCTATTTCTTAAATAACATAGGCACAATGGTATCTTAACCATCCTAATGTGTTTTGATTATGGTTTTGTTGGAAACCATGCGCAATCTCAATTGTCAATTGTCATTTGTGTAGCACCCTTACACAGAATTGCATCAAAACACTTAACTTTACACCCTTAATGCTTCCACAAGCACTTAAAGATAATCTATATGGCTACTGGTAACTATTACTTAAATTCGATTTTAAAACAATTCATCATACTCAAAGCATATGAAGTGTTATACATCATTACTTATTTAATTGATCGGACAGCGGAAGCAAATGGAATAAATCAAATATGTTCAACTTGATTGAACTAGTCATGAATCTTATCAACATAAGACTCCTTATTTGACATTAATATCATGTGGATTTATCTCCATAAATCCGGATATTAAGATGTATTATTTTTCTCTTAGTCTTAAATCATTCCCAATAATCAATATGTCATCCACATATAAGACTAATTAAAATTTCCGTAACTCCCACTAAACTCCATGTATAAACACAACTTCTCGACTTATCGAGAAAAGTTTTATAACATGATCAAAACATTGATTCCAACTCATTGATGTCCTACTTAAGACTCTCTCTTAAGTTTCACCTTATCTTAGGATGGCAAGAATCTACAAAACGCAAGACATGTATTGAATACATTCCTTCTAATTGAAGAAGTGGGTTTTAGATTCACTCGCTATATGTATATCATCATAATGAAACACAATCCCTAAGAAGATCCAAATAGACTTAAGCATTTCAACTAGTGCAAAACCCTTTGCTACCAATCAAGCTTTGATATCTAACAATTCACTTGGAATTTATTTCGGATTTTCATGGCACTAAGCCTTGTATTGAGTTGTGACTTAAACACTCTCATGTAAGTCATATGTTCATTACTTTCCAGAAGTAATCAACTTGAATCAAACAATTTCTTTGTAAGTTGCAAGCTCTTTACTTTCTAAAAGTAACACTAATTCATCATCTTCAACAAGTGATGACTTTAACCTCCTAGGTTTTGAAGAAACAACGTCTTACACAAAACGTCTCATGTAGCCAAGAAAGACCAGTTTGTGTAGCCAAGAAAGACCAGTTTCTTGTGACATAACATTCTTTGTGGCTCTTTGAATAATTTCTCCCACTCTGTCTTCTAGAAATAAACTTGTATTTTAGAAAGACAGCTTCAAGAGCCACAAACCCATTGTACTCGTGATTATAATAAGGAAAAATGAGCATTTGTTTCTTTTGAAAACTTACAACCATGGTACCCTACCATTTCATATCTCATATGATTCGTTTTAGATTTAGTGAAAAAATAATTTAGACAAAATGATAAAATCCCCAAATGGATCAAGTAACTCAAAGTAACTTGATCGAAGTCCAAACCATATCGAATAGCGTTTGATTTCTTATCCAACCCCACATTATCCCATAATGTGTGTTTAGAGAGATTAACTTGTGATACTATATCACATTTCATTTGGCTTATATCAAAGTCTTCACTTTGATAATCCCATCACGACTAAATCGTGATTCCTTGAACTCTTTGAACTTCTTCAAAGATTTCTCTATTTACCTTATTAAGTGAACACATTAGCGTCAACTTAAATCGTTGGTAAAAGAAAATGATCAACCTATTTTGGATCAATGATTTACAACCTCGATCTCCTTTTCAACCAAAAGGCACGAGACATCTTGCTTTGAATACAAGATACGCATATACCATAAGATTTAATGGTTTCAAGAGTACTTGATAACTCTTTGCGTTCATCATTCCAAAATCTAAGGTTTAATCTTGTGATACCAATTTGAGTCTTGCATCATCTTCATGATGTATCATTCTAGTTTGGTTTAGAATATATATTCACCTTGATAATGGGCTAGCCATACATCAAATCATGGTGTATAGGGTCACAAAAGTGAGACCTTTTTTGTATCTTAACAAGTTTATATTCTTATTTAGAGTTTATGCACTTAATAGTCACAATTAAGTACAACTTTAAATCCAAAAACTAGATTGAGTACACAATTACTCTATCTCTCAACATCATTGTTGCTAGTCGTCATATTTTAATCATTCTATGTATCAAATACAATGATGAAAACCACCATCGGTTTCTAATATTGACGAAGTAGTATTAGCAAAATTTATGTCAATCAAATAAACATTTAAAGAAGGTCCCATTAGATGTCCTACTACTAACTTGTTGATTCTTCAATAATTTGGGGTAGTTTCCTTTCTAGAGTCCAACAATTAAGACAATGGAAACTTTATCGGTCAGGATTGATAGGTTTAGTATTGCTATTCTCAATAACGTTACTTTTAACATTACCTTGTATCAATTCCATTCTAATTTTACTTCTTAGAACCTTATCCTTTTCTTAACGGTTTAAGAGAATGCTCCAACTCATTTCAATGAGTCTTTGCTTAGAGAAGCAAAATTTAATTTCATGAAGACTACTCTTCATTCGTTCGTTTAGTCTTAAAACTTTCATTGAAGTGGTTGCGGTATTTTGGTCAATTTTGATTTCCAACAAATCTAGTTACCAAAATGATTTAACGTTTCAAAGTACTTAACTTAATTAAGCATATGAGAAACAATTGTAAGTAGATATGTTAGTCAAGAATCAAAAACCCTTTTGATCACAAATAACTTCCATCTATACTCTTCACAAGAGATCCTTACAATGGATAATTCGAGGTTTTAGAAGAAAATTCATATTTGTCTTTAGTTACGATGTTTTAATGGAGATTTGAATCAAAAATCGAAATGATATCGTATATGAATTGCGGTAAATAAATAAAACAATATGATAACAGGATAGTGGAAAACTCAACATCTATCGTTTTATTAATACTTGTAAATAACAAGTAAAGCATTTACATAGTGACCTCTACCCAACTATGATAAATGATTCCAAGATCCAAATTCATATTAACTTGGGCACGGTGTGGCCGATGAATCCCTTATCAATATAACTCGGTGGATTAACTCTTTAATCGATTCTACTTTTAGAACTCTTGGTCGATAAAATTACATTAATATTTATCTTTAGCCCGGAACACATGCGACTACGGTCACGAATACTTCCGTTGAGCTCAATCCAAATTTCGAATAAATGTGTCCATGATCCAAACCCACATTAACTTGGGCACGGTGTGGCCGATAAATCCCTCATCAACATGAATTCGGTGGATAGACATTTATCACCCACTTCCCCTACGTGACAAGGTTTGTACCCCGGTGTAGCCGAGTGCACTCCCTCACGAAATAGGTTTTCATGGTTTCTACTTTTTGGTAAGGCTAAGTCTCAATTGTTTATTTTTAGCGAGGGGTCATGTCAATTTATTATCTATCATGTTTTAAGTGAACTAAAGCGGTGAACTACGATAATTGTAATTGACACGGTCGATAAACTCGATAAAATGATGATGCATGTTTTAGTTATGGCGATTTAGCGATGCATGCAACATATAAATAAATTCAAAGCATAAATTAAATCCTAGTATGGCCTTCCTAGAATAGTAAATCTAATAAACCATTACAAAATCGGAAACCAACTCCATTGGTCCCTTGAAATTCGGTCTTGGTACGCATTCCAAGGCAACAATTTCTTTAATGGATCGCCTTCTCGAGTGGCACCGTCTTCAAGGATCTCCGGAATAAATAAATTACATAACAAATTACATAATTTCCTATTATACATTTGTAATTAAAATAAAAATAAATCTATTAAATTACAAAACGGTGATACGAGATCACAATAAATTACAAACGAATCGATATTCCCATACATTTCGGGTAATATCAATTAAAACTAAGGCCATACTAAGTAAAATTACATAATTCAAAAATTACATAAAATTAAAATATGACAATCATAAATAAAATGCAGCATTATAATATGTATGAACATGCCCAGTTTTTATGCTAAATCGCTTTTAAGGAGCCAATATCGTATATTAATCGGTTTTTACGGATTTGCGTGATTTAACCTTTTATAATCACAATAATTACATAAATTCAAATTTATGTACAAGTTAATTACCCTAACTAATTTAGGACTCAAAATTAGTCTCCACTAACATATTGACAATAATTAACTTATATTTCTTAATATTGTTCATAAATGGACTAGAAAATACAATATTATGTCATAAACTTCAAATAAATCATAAAAATTTCAAATAAATTTGAAATTTGAAATTTAAAGTCATGAACATTCCGGAAAAATACCATGACACTAATAATGCTCAAAACATAGGTTAAAAATTTCGAAAATTTATCGAGAAAAACACTGTTCCGGTTTATCCGATTTATCAATTATTACCATAAAAAAAATGAGAAAAATTATTTTTATTAACTTTTCACTTGTAGATCTGAAAATGTGATAAAATGAAACATGTGACGTTTTTCTTTAGTCATGAAGTACGTTTTAGAAATTTTTACTAATTAAAGTCACTATTTAAGTGATTTTTTCATCAAAAATTCATAAATCATGCATTAAGACTTCATTATAGCCAAATATTTTACACACATCTTGTAAAATTGTATGAGACAACATACTAAATTTCTATGACCAGATTCTAAATATATCTCATATTAACCTATTTTTCCATTTAAATACGATTTTAATTTTAAAAATCCATATTTCGAGCATAACAACTCATTTTATTATGAAAATTTAAATGCCATCAGTATATAATATATGTGAAATATATCCAAAAACCACTGGAAAAATCGAAGTTTAGCTATTTTTAGTCCAAAAATGACATTTTTATCATAAAATCACATTTTAATGCCATTATTATATAAAATGAACAATAAAAATCCATAAATAAACCAAAAAATCCTAAAAACATTTTAGGACCAGAAACGTTAACATGCATAATAAATTTCGTGATATATCATAATAAACACAAATTTATAAGTTTTATTTGTTAATCGTATAACTCGGAAAAACAATAACCGATTTGCATGCAAACAACCTAAGGCTCATGATACCGCTTGTTGGAAATTATTAATCTCATTAATTTACATATTCATATATGAAACATTAACTTAGTCATAAAATAAATACAAATCTTATGCATGCAAACATAAATAGAAGTAAGAGAAGAAATCGTCTATCTTACTTAGGGATTTCGGATTAAAGGGCACCAACAAGATCTCCTTCTTGTTAGTTCTTGAGCATTCCAAATAATGGATGAACAAAGATTCAAGTATAGAATCTCTCCCAAAAGTGAATACCCAAGGAAACCTCTCAATAACAAATATTATTATGATCTAGTAATAATAAAAGTCTAACTTAAAATTTGATACAAAAATAATTTGTATTGCTCTTGAATATTTCGGTCAAGAGGAATGATTTATGAGGTTTTTACTTCTCTAAGTTTCTCCAAATTGTGGAGAGAATATTTTTCTTACACTAGGAAAAATAATAGGTAAAGATAGAATGAATCATAGAGGAAAAACTCTCTATGTTTTTCTATTGAAAGCCGGTGGGGAGGGGTTACAAATACCCAATGCATGAGCTTGTGTTCTTATCAAGATCAACTAGGCATGCAAGGCTATATTAGGTGGTAATTATTATGTTTTCCACTTAAAATAAAAACACAATATAAACCTAATACACCCCCTTTTTTTTCGGCACACTTTATAAAATGGTAGTCCATTTTATTTTTTCATTTGTCAATTGTGACAAATGTGACATGTTACTTGACATGTGAAATTGTAATGTATTTTTAACAAATTAAAAATCAACATACTCATAAAATATGTCATATACAAAATCGACTCGTAATTCGTAATTACTTGTGCCAAAACGGTTTATCAAATTATAAATTACAACGTCTTGTATTTATAATAAATTATTCATTTAATTACAATTGTTTCGTAAACAATAATTTTATCCAAGTAATAAAACAATTCGATTACTTAGACTGTGTCTCATTTAATCAAATTACAATAAGATACGTTAACTTTACTCACAAAATCATCCGTCAATTTTAAGCAATTTAATTAACTCGTATCGGCATACGATTAATTAAATAATCAATTAAGAGTATTTCCCTATAGGTATGACCTAAGGGGATCAACTGATCACCACCGTCGCACGACAGTAAAGTCAAACTCTAGTCAGCCAATCATTACCGATATGTGTGGACCAGTTGACTGTAAAATATTACATCCCACATGTATTCTTAAAATGAGATTTAAACATGTGATCATTATGATCAACAATTGTGATCGCATTATTGTCGGAGGACACTTATTCCAACATCACCTAGTGAGGAGGGTAAGCCCCCGACTTTGGTTGCCTTAATGCATAAGAATGCGTCTGTTTTTTGTTGTTTTTTGAACCTTTTTTGTTATTTAAATGCAGGTGGCACCGTCTCAGTACGTGGCGTTGTGGAGGATGGCCAACCGGCTGCGGGCCACGGCCGTCGAGGCACTTGCAGGTGGCCGAGGACGACAGGTATGAACCTCTCATTTTCTTTCTTATTTTATTTCAAATTTCATTGCAATTTCTCGCTTTTTTTTTTGAAATGGTTGAAATGTGAAATGAGGCATTTCTTCTTCATTTGCAGAGAGAGCGTGACCTGAAGCGTGAGTTGGCGCAGCCCCGACAGGAGACAGCTCCTCTGTTGAGGGAGTTGGAGGTCAGGGACGCTGAGATCGCTGCTCTCGAGGCGACCGTAGTTCAGTTGAGTGGCGACCAGGAGTAGCTACTTTCCTTTTTTTGTTGTTGTCTTGTATACATTTAGTACATTTTGGACTTCATTTTGGGCTTTTCGGACCTGTTTTGGGCGAGAGCCCCCAGTTTGATGTATATATCGTCTTTTGGTTGTATATATAATGGCCTGAGTGCCTTTGCTGCTGGGTGATTGTTGTTCCTATAGGTTAGCTTAAAAGAACAGGTTTGGTAGGTGACAGTTTGTGTCGTCATGCTGCCGAAATTTACATAGAATTTACACGTAAAACACATAGTATATAGATGGCATAAAATGAAAAAAAGTGAAAAAAGTACCCGAAAATGAGAAAAAAAGACAAAATGCATAAAAAAATGCGCAAAAATGCCCAAAAATGAGCAAAAATGACCGGACGGTAGGAGGGCTACCCCATAAAAAAACGTAAAAATAAATGTATAAGTGTGAAAAGTATTGAAAACGAGGAGTGAAATGATTCCCCCAAAAAAGAAAAAAAAAACGAATAAGTGTGCTCGTTTGGCGAAGATGTCGAGTTCGTCTCGAAAAGCGAACCCGAAGAATTAGGAAATATAAAAATGGTAATGTGGCGGAATTACCAAAATAATACCTATAGGAATAGGAAATTATAGGAAAAGCAAATTAGGAAAGATCCAAATCTAAAAATCACGAAAAAAGGCCTGGAGAAGAGGCGCACCAGATGCTGCGCCATTTCCCCAGCTAGTCAGATTTCGACAGAAATTAGGAAATAGCGATTACTATAAATAGAGACTTCGGGGAAGCTTTTATTCACACAATTCTTTCCTCTTTCTTCCGTCTATCACAAAAAAATTCTCATATCTTCTTGTTTTGTCCATATTTTGCGCAGGGCTGGAAATATGACCAGGGTAGAATAGTATGGGGGTTAACTAGTATCATCCTATATTGATGTTATCGTGTTCACACCTAGACAAGGTTTATTATAATAAAAGTAGTGCAAATAAAGTAAATAATAAGACAAAGGAATTTGTACGTGGAAAACCCTTGAATGGGAAAAAACCACGAGCACCAAGCCAGGAGAGGATTTCACTATGATTTAAGAGGATAATAATATAACGAGCACAATGTAGTATATTTTCTAAGTATTATAATAGTCTTGCTTGCAATGTGATATATTGTGTTGTGTATGTTCGAGTATGCCTCTTCTTTCCAAATGATCTTCAAATGCTCCTTATATAGCCAATCTGAATGGCTGCCAAATCTTTGTACTTAATGCTGAATATTCCTCCTTAATTGTTGTCTTTATTGCGCATTAATGCCTATTAATGCTCCTTCTTTATGACCAAATCTTCCTCTTTAATGACCATATTTATGTTGTAGAAATCTTATATATAATTATCCATGACTTGGTCAAATGTTGACCTTACACTTGACCGTTGTCCTCTCCGGCCTGGTGCCTGTCTTCTTGTACCCTTATGGCTTGACGTCTTGACACCCTGATTGTCAGACCAAGGTTGAACTTGATCCTGAAGATGATGCGGGAGTCCAGGATCATCGACTGGTGCCAAACTTGGACTACCCTGAAGGACCTGCCCTGATCGTTAGGCCAGGGTAGAATTCTATCCTGTCAGTAGTGCGAAATTCCAGACCCAACACTTCTCAAAATTTCAAAATTATGGATGCTTTTGAAAACCGTCTCAAGGAGTGGACAAACGAGTTCACGAATGTTGAGAAACGTGACATGGTTGCTTTTAATTTGGGATCGATCTTGAGTCTCAAGTTAGTGAAAATTGTGAAGCCTTTCTCCGATGCGTGTCTTGAGTATTGGGACCCAAATTTTCACGTATTCGCCTTTCCTGGAGGCGATATTTGTCCTTTCCCTGAAGAAATAACTGCTGTTTGAGGATGGGACCCAGAAAATGTGCCAGCTATACCATCTAGCTCTCAAGGATACAAAAGTAAATTTAGAGACTTGCTCGGATTGACCAAGGCCGAGGTGGGCCGTCTTGTGACCTCGAAAGGAGTCCGTATTTTTGACTTTATTGACCGATTCATAATTAGAGAAGACCCTTCTATTTCTTATGTTGGGAGGCGCAGAGCCTTCGGGTTTTATCTACTTCACTGCTATGTCCTTCAAGGGCATGTTGACAAGGAGATGAGAGGGGATCCTTGTTTTCTGAGCCTAGTGGAACAAATGGAGCTGCGCAAGAGCCCAACATGCCTAGTTTTAGGAGAGACCATTCTTGGTTTGGATAATATAAAGGCCAACCGCGAGCTTCCTTATTTAGGAAGTCCCATCATCCTGCAGGTAAGAACCCAGTTGCCAACGTTTCAACCGTTTTTTTTATTATTTTTTTTAATTTTTTTCTTTTTTTTTCGGTTACTGAGGGATATTAATTCCCTTCTTCTTTTGTAGGTTTGGCTGATGGAGCGGCTGCGATTGATCGAGCCCCCAGTTAATGTGCCAGGATATCATGCTCGATCAATTGCAATGAGAACTAGGCTCTACATGGTGGACTTCACTCGGGTTTGCAATTACTGGGAAAATAACTTGAAGAGTGAAGGAGGTCCTCTGATCCGGTGGATCGTGCCGTGGTGGCATCTTAGGTCAGTTATTGGAGTCTCATCTTTGGACCTGACACGATCAGTTCGTGTCCCTGGCTTGGAATTCATGATTTGCATTTATCCGGAGAGGTTGATGAGGCAAATGGGCCTTAAGCAGAAGATTCTGAAGCTTGATACCATCCCTCAAACTGCATTGGCACATACTACGGAGATTCGTTGGGAATGGGTGATCAGGTGGGCTCAGAGGAACATGTAGTTCATACCAGTCCCTATTGGCTCCTTATGGGTATCTGACTCATACTTGCAGTGGAGGAAGCCTAGTACTCCTGAAGAGCGTGAGAAACTGAGGAAACACGAGCCTGTGGATTACACGGTTCGTGAGGTAGCAAAGGAGAACCAGACGTATTTGACTGATGAGGAGGAAGAAGAGGTCGGATTCCGAGTCGTTCATCCGTCGAAGAAACCGAAGACCGCTTCTGCCGCACAGATGGTGATGGATCAAAATGGTAGGGTTAGACCGCGAGAGAGACTATTTGTAACACCCGCGAATTTTCCATTTTGACAATTATAATTTAATTAACCGTTCTATTGTCTTATTTATATTTTAAATTATTTAATTTAATTAATTTTATTATTAAACATGATTTTTATAAATATTATATTTTTAAAGCTTATCTTATACAAAAATAAATATTTGGTCGGATAATAATAATAATAATAATGATATTTCCCGTCTTGAGTTGTAATGGGCTTGAGACGTAATTTCTAGTAGAGACTGACTCAATTTGAGTTGTTAGGCTTTTTATAACTTATGGGCCTTTTCTCCTTCTCTTTTCTTTTCATAAAACCCTCACCTAACACCTCACAACTTCATCTCCCTCATTCTAATTTCTGAAATTTCCCCCAACAACCTCTCCACCATTGTTAACCCTTTTGCTCTCAACCCTAAAATCACCATAACTTGCTCAATTCTTATCCAAACTAAGTGATTTTCGCGCCTATCTCTTCCTCTCATCGCCCTCCTTCTTTCTAGGTAAGAAAAGAACTACCTTTCCTCCTTTAATAGGGCTGTCGAGCCATCCTCTTCATGGTACCCTTTTTCTAGTTTCGATTTTTAGTCTTATTTTGTGTTTTCTTATGTTTAGGAGAAGTTTTAGTTGACCCGGAAGTGGATTCTTGAAAAGTAGACGAGTCTTTTGTGGATTTAAGTGCAAAAAGGTAACGGTGATGGGTTACTCGACTTTTATGTTAAAATTGTGTGATTTGTGTAGTATTAGACTCATATGATTGTTAAATTTATTGTCTTGCATGATTTGTGGTGAATGGATGTTGATTAGAATACTTGAATAACATTTCTCACATGTTTAAGGAAAAGTTTCACCCTTTATTGTCTTTGATCCGTATTGGTTGAATTTCTATCTCAATTATGTTGTTTTTCTTGGTTAGAATCATGTTAGGACAGGTAAACAATTGTTGTGGAACGATTTGTGATTGTTTGCAAATGATTTGAGAGACGATTTTGGCGGTTCACGCGTACAGTGGGTCTCAGCCGGTTGATGCCGCCGCCCCGACCGACCGGCTGGGAACCCTCTGTATGTTATTTCACTTTTCAAGTGTGTCGTGGGTCTCAGCCGGTTGACCGGCCGCCGGCCCTCTGACCGGCTGGGAACCCCCTGTAACATTTGGCCTTTTTACAATTTTTCAAAAAATGAACCATGGGTCTCAGCCGGTTGACCGGCCGCCGGCCCCCTGACCGGCTGGGAACCCCCTGTAAGTTTTATTAAAATCCAATGTTTGCTAGGAGTCCCAGCCGGTGGACCGGCCGCCGGCCCCTTGACCGGCTGAGACCCCTCTGAGTGTCTTTCCTCGCCTATAACTTATATTAATCATTGATTTATGCATGTATCTTCTTCCTTATTGGTAATTGGTTAATTTAAGGCTTGTTGACATCCCTTATTTACCCCTTTCGGACCTTTGGTACGAGTGCGTGCCATGTTTCCGGATTTGGGTTAGGCTTATTGACATTATAACCATGCAACTATTATTACTCGTATTTGTGACCGGAGTGTGACGGTTTACATTGTGTGACTACTCGACATTCCTTATTTATTTGCCCTCGGACATTGGGTCACGATTATGTGCCATTGTTTCCGAGTTGGGCTATCTTCCTTCCGCCTCTTCGAACCTTGGGGTACGGATAGGTACCATGGTTTCGATTTGGGGTTACTCGACCTTGGGGCACGGCTAGGTGTCATGGATCGAGTCTTGGATACGATTTGGGATTGTATGTCGAATCGGGTGTCGTCCATCCCGAGAGTCCGGCGATTTAGACTAGGACCGTATTATGATCGTCGTCCTACCAGGAGGTTGGAGTCTACGGGTTTGTCTTGTTTGAGTCAAAGCCTTTGTAAATGTCTTGCTTGTTACGGTCATTGGTGTGTTCTTATATACGAGAGTGCACGTCTTCTATGATTGTTGTGAGTGTCTTGGTCCTATCGGATACTAGTGGTGAGATGTAAGCCCCTAGTTGCGATATGATCGCCGGGATTGATGTTCCCATCCGTTCTTATGGTGAGATGTAAGCCATAAGTATGAATGTGACATTAGTAGCCACGTCCCGTGCTATGGTTGTCAAGAGGTTTTCAAAGTAATGGCTATTGGTTTCCATCCATGTATTTTCTATTAAATTGATCCGTTGTTTACCTTCTTCATATGATTCGATGTCTAATCTCATATCCATGTTTTGGTTACCTTGAATGCATGTTTAATATAATGCAATATGCCTATCTCATTATGATGATCGTTTATATTCCCTTGTTCATATTATTCAGGTATGATGCATGATCAATATGTTAATTAAGTTCTTGCTTATGTGCATTTTGACATATGGTGGTCGGGAGAACCCCGAGTTACTCCCCACTGACCGTGGCGTTCATGTTTACATGAATGACGGGTTTGTGATGCAGATTATGGGGAAGACGTGTGAGCTAGCGAGAACATTGACCCTTGGACCTTAGTTATAGGTTGCTTAGACTCACCTATCGTTAGACTTGTGTTTATTCGTGGGATATCTTTTCCCCATCGCACTTGTTTTAAATTGTAAAACTTAATTATCTTTCTTTTCATTTTTGTTTGATCGCTTATGGTGGATTTCGCACTTCAAGCTTTCAAAAAGGTTTTAAAAATCTCGTATTTTCCGCTTTAATTTTGATGCCCTATCGAGGGGTGTCACAGTTGGTATCGAGCATATGTTGCTCCCGACGCACACACGTGTACCCCGAATTTAAATGGAACTTGACCCTGAATAATGAATGAGAGATGGGTAGAACTAAGGACCTAAGTTGGTAGTCTCTTTGTGCATGCTATTTGTTAGGTGCTAACATGGTTGACTCTTTTGGTGTCTTGAGAAGATGGTACGACCAACCAAGGTGGAGAATACTATCATGGAAGCCCTTACTTTAATTCTTCGGAATCAACGGAATGCTAATTCTCAAGTTAATCGTCGCTCTAACCGCCGTGGCAAGAGGCCATCTGTGCCCTCATCTTCTAGCAAGAAGAGGTTGGTGCCGAGAGTCCAAGGACAAAGAGTACAAGACCATGGAGGACAAGAGCCGAGAGTGCAAGAGCCTAAAGGACAAGTGCCTACATCTACTAATAGGCTTAAGAAGAACCGCAAGTGCTTCAAGTGTGGGCAAGCTTATCACCCCGGGATTGGATGCTATGCTATGCCCTTGAAGTGTTATCATTGCAAGAAGCCCGGACATCTCTTCAGGAATTGCCCCGAGAAGAAGACTATCCCTCCTCCTCTCCCTCATGCTCCGGAATCCGAGCCAAGAAGAGTCACTCTTGTCGAGAATCAAATCGGAACCGCCGTTCCTCCCGACACCGTTATGGGTGTGTTTTCTATACTTGATCAACCTTTCCTTACTTTTATCCCGTGATGCTCATCCTTTCCTTCATAAGCTCTCTTTTGCTTAACCTTGAGAACTAGCTTAGTACTCACTCGACTTATCCTTCGTTTTTACTTCTCCTTCCATAACATCTTGCATATGGATCCCTTTCTCTTGAAGGATTTCTTTACCGTCTCGAAGATACCTTTCTCCCTTTGGGTGCTTTGTCACATTCCCTTATCTTTGTGCTTCTATACCTTTCGCAACTTTTATTCCATATCTTGGGAGTTGTCTTTGTACCTTTTCTCCTTATAATGCCTTTCTTGTATACCTTCATCTCTGCCTTATGGAATGTTAACTTCGGTCGGATAAGTTGGCTTTTGTGGAGTTTGTTTGTGTTTGACCCTTAACCCCGGTTTTGAGAGGTCGTGATGTTGGAAAGACTTAGGTAATGTGATGATAAATACTTAGTGATTCTTATACCTAGTGCCTTGACCAAGTGAGTATAATTGATTGGCGGATTCTTTATGTTAGGAATGAGTTGCCTATGTGATTAAAGTTATAGAACTTGGATTTGCTGTTTATGCTTGGGATTTGAAAGCTTAGTAGGTTGAGCGTCGTTACCTTAGGAGTAAACATGAGATAAGTTTAGGATATGAATTTGGAAGAAAACCCATTTTTGATGTTAATGATCCCGTATAGAATGGTGATGTGGTTTGATATTAGTTGACCCTTGAGGATTTTGTTGAGAAGTCCTTGCTAATTCATTCTTTGGTTTTTAAAACATTGAGGTTGTGACGAATACTTGAGATAAAGAGATGTTGTTATGCTTGAGTGGTAGATTTACCTTAGAGAAATCCTAATATGTGATAGGATAAGTGAACAATGAATCTAACCAATTTATCAACCCTTAAGCGAGCGTTTATTTTTACCTTGATCAGTCATAGAGGTGTAATCCTTTAAGAGAGAGTTGCATACAAGGAATGAGAGGAATTGCCTTGACCCTCGTTTTGGAATTTGGTCGTTTTGTTATGATGGTACGGTATCCTAATAGGTGTGACCTTGTTAGAGAGAACCTTAAGTCTTAGTATGTGTATGGTTTAAGCCTTAAAATCCTCCTTCGTACCTCTAATCATCTTCCTTCCCTCCGTTCATATCTTGATTAGATTTAATTCTTATGTATAAGAGTTACTCGTTGTTTCCTTGCCTTGGATACTTCCCTAATTCTAATATCTCTTACTGGTGTTAACTAGTTATGTTTATTATTTGACTCCTTTAATCTCACACCTCGTCAATGTTCATGTATCCCCTTGAAATTTTCTATCATTTCTTGACCTAGTTATTGCTCTTGCTTATTTAGTGGAGTGATGGCTTTGTTGGCTACGTTGTAGAGTGAGTGAGATGCTCTTTGAGGATTCTTTGTGAACCTTGATTTCGTCAAAATTGGATAAGTGGAACTTGAGTTGAGTTGGGTAGGAAAAATTGTATGACAAACCTATTTACTTTTGGTTGGTGGTCTTTATGATTTGGGGAATGCGATCATTTAGGCTTATGAACTCGGGTGTGAATAAGATTTTGGTTTGGAGTGTTAGAAAGTATGAAGACCTTAAGATTTTGACCTTGATTGAGGATTTTACTATAGTGAGAACTCCTAGTAGTCGATAGTTGGTTAGGTGTGTAACTGTTTTAGTAGTTTTGATCTTTCGTGGAAATCGTTTATAGATGATTTACATTTGAGAGTTATGGAATCACAATTGTGGTGGAGTTACTTGACCCACGGGGTAGCATAAGAGTAAAGTGTGGGTATTTTGAGGAAATGCTTGGGAGTTATGTGGTTATGAGTTTTGTGGTTAGGAAGTTTTCGGAACCGTTCAGGATGACTTTGTTGTTCGAGATTTAAGTATCTAGTGTTTCCTTGTTGCCTAATTTCCCGTCCTCTTTGACCATAAGTGTTTCCGTTCATACCTCTCTTCCTCGTTTATGCTTGCTCCTCCTTTAGCATTTGATGTTAACCTATGAAATTCAATCCTTGATATCCTTGTAGATTCGATTTCAACTCTTCTCCTAGGAAGTTCATCATATCTCTTTTGTTGGTTAAGTTTGAACCCTCTTAGCGTATCTTGTTTTCATGATATCTAAGTTACTTTTCAATTCATAAAATTTCTAAACATTTCAAACTACCATTTTTGGTTCGTCGTTAAAAGTTTATGTTACTTTTACTAAACCCTACCTATTTTAAGAGTTCAAAAAAAAAAAAAAAGGAAAATTTGATTTAGTTCTCCTTTTGTTCTATAAGTATAACTCCTTTTTATTGATTTTTAATTGCTAGACCCGAGTTACTTTTAACTTTGCTCAATTTCTAACTAGCTTTGATCTACTTATGATTTCGTTGTCAAAAGTTTAATATTATATTTTCAGGAATTTGACTTCCTTTTGAATTTAGAAATGAAACCTCTACTTCTATTTTGATCTTTGCAAAAAAATTTGAGTGAATTGCCTTCTCTTTTGCTTTTGACGTTGATCGGATGTTAGAACTCGTTATTTGAAACGTTTAATAACTTGTTCTGCGCTTGTCGGCGAATGATTTTTGTTTTATATTTGTCTTAGACTTGGAAAGTTAGCGTTCTTGTGTGCACGACAAGAGCAATTTCGTTCCATGAATGAGACTTATACTTTTGAAAATTCTTTATTAATGTTTTTGAAAGTATTTTGATTTTCGATTTATACAAATGATTTGCTTTTGACCATATCTTCGATTTGGAATGTGATGTTCTTGAATGCTCAACGAGAGCACTTTCGTTCCTTTGATGAGAATTTGGTTATGTCGGAAAATTTTATTTGGGATTTTTGAAAGGATTTCGATTCTTACGATAAGTAACCTTTTAATGTTTTGTTTACCGATTTCAAATTTCGGTTTTATTTTTATATTACTTTTCCTTTCTATTTTCAAGTTTCGAGGACGAAACTTTTTAAAAGATGGGGTGATTGTAACACCTTGAATTTTCCATTTTGACAATTATAATTTAATTAACCGTTCTATTGTCTTATTTATATTTTAAATTATTTAATTTAATTAATTTTATTATTAAACATGATTTTTATAAATATTATATTTTTAAAGCTTATCTTATACAAAAATAAATATTTGGTCGGATAATAATAATAATAATAATGATATTTCCCGTCTTGAGTTGTAATGGGCTTGAGACGTAATTTCTAGTAGAGACTGACTCAATTTGAGTTGTTAGGCTTTTTATAACTTATGGGCCTTTTCTCCTTCTCTTTTCTTTTCATAAAACCCTCACCTAACACCTCACAACTTCATCTCCCTCATTCTAATTTCTGAAATTTCCCCCAACAACCTCTCCACCATTGTTAACCCTTTTGCTCTCAACCCTAAAATCACCATAACTTGCTCAATTCTTATCCAAACTAAGTGATTTTCGCGCCTATCTCTTCCTCTCATCGCCCTCCTTCTTTCTAGGTAAGAAAAGAACTACCTTTCCTCCTTTAATAGGGCTGTCGAGCCATCCTCTTCATGGTACCCTTTTTCTAGTTTCGATTTTTAGTCTTATTTTGTGTTTTCTTATGTTTAGGAGAAGTTTTAGTTGACCCGGAAGTGGATTCTTGAAAAGTAGACGAGTCTTTTGTGGATTTAAGTGCAAAAAGGTAACGGTGATGGGTTACTCGACTTTTATGTTAAAATTGTGTGATTTGTGTAGTATTAGACTCATATGATTGTTAAATTTATTGTCTTGCATGATTTGTGGTGAATGGATGTTGATTAGAATACCTGAATAACATTTCTCACATGTTTAAGGAAAAGTTTCACCCTTTATTGTCTTTGATCCGTATTGGTTGAATTTCTATCTCAATTATGTTGTTTTTCTTGGTTAGAATCATGTTAGGACAGGTAAACAATTGTTGTGGAACGATTTGTGATTGTTTGCAAATGATTTGAGAGACGATTTTGGCGGTTCACGCGTACAGTGGGTCTCAGCCGGTTGACCGGCCGCCGGCCCCCTGACCGGCTGGGAACCCTATGTATGTTATTTCACTTTTCAAGTGTGTCGTGGGTCTCAGCCGGTTGACCGCCGCCCAAGCCCTCGACCTTTGGGAACCCCCGTAACATTTGGCCTTTTTACAATTTTTCAAAAAATGAACCATGGGTCTCGCCGGTTGACCCGCCGCCGCCCCCGACCGGTGGGAACCCCGTAAGTTTTATTAAAATCCAATGTTTGCTAGGAGTCCCAAATGGTGGACCGCCGCCGCCCTTGACCAATGGCCGAGACCCTCTCGAGTGTCTTTCCTCGCCTATAACTTATATTAATCATTGATTTATGCATGTATCTTCTTCCTTATTGGTAATTGGTTAATTTAAGGCTTGTTGACATCCCTTATTTACCCCTTTCGGACCTTTGGTACGAGTGCGTGCCATGTTTCCGGATTTGGGTTAGGCTTATTGACATTATAACCATGCAACTATTATTACTCGTATTTGTGACCGGAGTGTGACGGTTTACATTGTGTGACTACTCGACATTCCTTATTTATTTGCCCTCGGACATTGGGTCACGATTATGTGCCATTGTTTCCGAGTTGGGCTATCTTCCTTCCGCCTCTTCGAACCTTGGGGTACGGATAGGTACCATGGTTTCGATTTGGGGTTACTCGACCTTGGGGCACGGCTAGGTGTCATGGATCGAGTCTTGGATACGATTTGGGATTGTATGTCGAATCGGGTGTCGTCCATCCCGAGAGTCTGGCCAGATTTAGACTAGGACCGTATTATGATCGTCGTCCTACCAGGAGGTTGGAGTCTACGGGTTTGTCTTGTTTGAGTCAAAGCCTTTGTAAATGTCTTGCTTGTTACGGTCATTGGTGTGTTCTTATATACGAGAGTGCACGTCTTCTATGATTGTTGTGAGTGTCTTGGTCCTATCGGATACTAGTGGTGAGATGTAAGCCCCTAGTTGCGATATGATCGCCGGGATTGATGTTCCCATCCGTTCTTATGGTGAGATGTAAGCCATAAGTATGAATGTGACATTAGTAGCCACGTCCCGTGCTATGGTTGTCAAGAGGTTTTCAAAGTAATGGCTATTGGTTTCCATCCATGTATTTTCTATTAAATTGATCCGTTGTTTACCTTCTTCATATGATTCGATGTCTAATCTCATATCCATGTTTTGGTTACCTTGAATGCATGTTTAATATAATGCAATATGCCTATCTCATTATGATGATCGTTTATATTCCCTTGTTCATATTATTCAGGTATGATGCATGATCAATATGTTAATTAAGTTCTTGCTTATGTGCATTTTGACATATGGTGGCTGGGAGAACCCTGAGTTACTCCCCACTGACTGTGGCGTTCATGTTTACATTAATGACAGGTTTGTGATGCAGATTATGGGGAAGACGTGTGAGCTAGCGAGAACATTGACCCTTGGACCTTAGTTATAGGTTGCTTAGACTCACCTATCGTTAGACTTGTGTTTATTCGTGGGATATCTTTTCCCCATCGCACTTGTTTTAAATTGTAAAACTTAATTATCTTTCTTTTCATTTTTGTTTGATCGCTTATGGTGGATTTCGCACTTCAAGCTTTCAAAAAGGTTTTAAAAATCTCTTATTTTCCGCTTTAATTTTGATGCCCTATCGAGGGGTGTCACACTATTGGTGATTAGGTCAGAGATAGCACAAGAGCGCCTGGCTCGTGGTCGAGATAAGAAATATGATAAGGGTGACAAAGGCAAAGGGAAGATGGAATAATAGCCTTAGTCATTTATTTAAAGTATTGTTTATTATTATTTAAGTTGTAATAAACGGCGGGGATTTTAGAATCCTAGTCTAGCATTCACTTTCAGCATTTTCACTTTTATATGTATTTGGCGTATTATTATTATTTATGGAACAAATGAATAAAAGATTAATTAGTTAAGAAACTATTATGAATTTCTTTTATTATTCTTGTCGAATTTCAAATGCAAATGCAAATGTCCTTCGATTTAGATTTTGAAAATAATGGGTTGTATCCTGTGAAGGATTGCCTACGTATTCATTAAAAATGAAATCAAACCCTGTGCGTAGTTCGAATAAATGTAAAAGAATAATTGTTCAAAGCAAGAGCTTGTAAAGAACTTTTAGAAAATAAGCACGAGCTTTACTTACTCCTAAAATACAATTCAATTTATTTGAGGATATGAGGATGTCGTAGTGTCAAAATGCAAGAGCATAGTGACATAATTTTTTTTTTCAGCGGGCCAAGGGCCATTTTTATTTCGTGTCGCACGAGCGGCACGTGGGTGTTACGCGAGGCGCGTTTTCTGTCCTATACTAAGAGTAATATCTTTTCAGTTGGTCGAGGTTGGTTGGGTTAGGAAATTCATTCCCATCTAGGTCTGTAATCCTAACCGCACCCCCTGAGAGTATGAACTTGACTATGAAAGGTCCGGCCCAGTAGGGTTTAAACTTTTCGCGTGGATCGACAGGCAGGAGAGTTCTGATAGATTTGAGGACCAAGTCTCCTTCTTTGATGTTCCTGGACTTAACCCGCTTATTAAAGGCTCGTTTGATATGTGCCTGATATGTCTGCATATTATTTAATGCCCGCAATCTGCGTTCATCTAAGAGGATGAGTTCCTCATATCTATCCCTATTCCATTCAGCTTCTGGAATTTGACTTTTGAGCAAAATGCGTATGGATGGAATCTCGTGTTCAACTGGTTGTACAGCTTTCATGCCATAGCTTAGAAAGAAAGGAGTGGCCCCAGTGGGCGTTGTGGACGTGGGCCACAGGCCGGTCTATGAATTAGGGCCACCTACCGATCTGCGGTCATGGGCCACATGCACGCCAAACAAATCTGTGGACATGCAGCGGTCTAGAAAGCCACGCTCGGTGACGTAAAAATGCTTTCGACCGGATGGTTTTAGATCGGTCGGTTTCGTCTCAGCAAAGGTCTCGAAACGATGTTGAGATGTTCGGAGTCACCACCAAGCATTTGTGGGATGCTTGGAACCCGTTCGAATCCACTTTATAATTAGGTCAATCAAGGCAAAAAGTAGTGTTTGACATAGATACTAAAGATAAGGACTCGTCCCCCTTTTAGCATTCTATGCCTAAAATGACTCTCGTACGCCCTGGATAAGGCCATCCACTATCCAAAGGTTCTGAGTAAGGGGTGAGGGTACGTATTGGGAAGCCCTTTTATCGGACACCCAATCTCGCCCGCGTTAACGACCTCTATTGATCGATCGTGGTTGTTTAAGTGCAAAAGTTGATAAAACGGTTGAAATGCATGAATGCGCATCCAAAAGTTTAACCTAACATGTGAATATTTCCTAAGTCGGTTGTTTATGCATGTACCAAGAAATTGGTGTCAAAGTTGGATTTAGATTGATTTGCATGTGATAACGGAAATTAAACACCCATTTACCAAGTTTGGGTTATGATGCTTAACACGATCCATTTATTTGAAAAGGTGTGTTTAAAAGACAAAGTATGAAATGCAAACTCGTCAATCTGATCTGTCACGTATTCGGATAAACCGTAATCGGGATCGTCCTAGACAAGTACCAAAATGGGACAGAACAGTGCCATGCAGCCCCATTGGGGCGCGAGCCTATTGGCGAGGGAAGGGCTCTGCCCAAGTTTTAAAATATGAAAACAGACGGCCTCTTGGGGCGCGAGTTAGACGACGACCCAAGGGGCGTCTCCTGGTTGTTAAAAAGGTTGTTTAAAACCGTTTTTTGTGATTAATGATTTGCAAGTATGATTTACATGACTTGTAATAATTACTATTATGTTAGTAATATTCGTTGCCGGATTTGCAAGTTTGAAAAGCATAGTAAAATGTGTAAAAGGAAAATGTTTGATTTGAACTAATTATGTTAAGTTCAATTATTTGTAATTAGTCAAGCTTATCATCGTACTCGGATTAAACCGACATGGTATAAAGAACCAAGGATGATTATGAATTATGACTAATATATTTACAAATGTAAATAAATGAGAGAAATGGTAAATAAAATAAAAGGGGGTTAAATTACCCTTTAATTTATAATTAACCAATAATATCATCGAGTCACGGAATAAACCGTCATGGTATAAGGAACCAAGGATGATTTTTGTAATGGTCAAGATATGTTTATGATAAAAATGAATTAAAATGGTAAATTTAAGAAATGAATTTGTTTTAAAATGTAATTAACCAATTAATATCACCGAATCACGGATTAAACCGTCATGGTATATGGAACCAAGGGTGATTATGATTCATGGTTAAAACGTTTATCATAAAAACGATTTGAAACATTTGAAATGATAAAAACCGATTGCAAATAAGAAATGAAATAAAGAGGAAAGACGAGAACAAACACGTTTGAGTCTGACCCGAGAACCCAGTAGAGGCGCGAGCCTCTTTGCATAGCAAAGGGCTTCTGTCTCGGGCCAAAACTCGGTTTTGGCTCGTCTAACCTATATTTGAATCGTGTTATGCATTGTTCATGCATATAAACTCATAAAAACAGTAAAGACATGAAATAAGTGAGGTTTTTACACCCTCAAACTTACGTGTATTGATGTTTGTAAGGTAGACGACTTTAGAGACGGTTTTCTCGTTGTGACTACTCGCGATCAAAGAAGTTTAAAAGAGTGCCTTAAAAAAGGATGCTGTTTCGAAATATGTTAATTAAAACATGTTGATTGATGAATTGAGTTGGTCAAATGGGTCGGTCGAATGCACATCGACGGTACCAAACAAAATGTGTAAGGCTTGTGTTTACGATCGGTAGGTCGTAAACACGTGTCGATTTTGTGGCTTAGGAAGTCGTGTCTAGAAGTTTAAGAGAGAGGTGAAGGGGCGGACGCTCGCGTAGAGATTGTGTTGTGTGAAGGTTGGTATTTATAGAGAAATATGGGGTGGTAGGTCGGTTTATTTTGTTTAGAGGCTAAGCAGATGGCCTAAAGAGGCGCGAGCCACCTCGTGATGGAAAGGGGTTTATTGTCCCTTTCAATTTGGACGTGGCCTATTCTCCATCCATTGTTGATATGTGGCATTCATATAAGATGTCGTGTAACAATATGGGCATCTAATAAGATGATTTTGGTGTTACTTGAGGTAGCTCTTTTGTGTGCTTGACTCGGGTTTGACCCGTGTGAGTCGGGATTTGAATTTGGAGTCGGGTTTTAGCCCGGTGTCGGTTTTGACTCTAATTAGGGTCATTTTAATGGAAATGACATGATAAAGACATTCATGGCATTATTTTTGACATTCGGGATTTGGGTTGACTCAGGTTGACTCGAGTTGTGGGTTTCTTAGTCGGTTTTGGGTCCGAAGACGGTTTTAACTCTAAATAGTGTTATTTTAATGCAAATGAAGTTAGAAAAATTTTGAAATCATTTTTCATATCCGAGTAGTGCATTAAACCGTCTCATGTATAGCCAATCCACGCACGCATGTCAAAAACACGTTACAGTCCGATCATCATCGGGTGGTTTTTGGAAGGTGCAGATACTGGGTATCTACAGAGCCCCCACTTTGACTAAGGCTTGGACAGGGCGAACGTCAAAGTATGATCTCCGGGTCAATCGAAGATTACAACCTGATGACCATTGCGACTTCGAGGCGACTCAAAAGAGTTTGAGCCACGGACCTGCCGTCGGGAAGGGCGACGTCGAGGCGACTCGGGGATTCGAGTCAAAGACCTGTCGTAGGGAACAGTTTAGTGTCTGTCGACTTCGATGCGGGTCGTTTAAAGTCCATTAGACTATGTACAAAGGCTCGCCAGCCATAAGAAGGAGTCATACCTGAGGCATCTTCGGGATACATCCTTGAATCTTTTGCGCGCAAAGGCTCGCCAGCCAGTGTTGAAGGTGGTGTGTTTTGAGGCTCGCCAGCCATAGGAAGAAGTCATACCTGAGGCATCTTCGGGATATGTCCTTGTGTTGCTTCTTGTGTGCGTGCAAAGGCTCGCCAGCTGTGATAAGGAGTCGTACCCTAGGCATCTTCGGAATACGTCCTTGAGTTGTACCTTGTTTGCGGACAAAGGCTCGCCAGCTTGTGAAAAGGAGTCGTACCCGAGGCATCTTCGGGATACGTCCTTGAGTTATACCTTGTTTGCGGACAAAGGCTCGCCAGCTATATGCGTTGTAAGGCTCGCTAGCCATCTATGGTCGAATGATCGATTGTGGAAAATAGCACGTGTGAGATCCATTTAAAAATGGGCACTCGTTGGGGAGTTAGAAACTTCTCAGGACTCGCCGGGGATATGAGTTGCTGCTCGCTGGGAGGTAGCGTAAGCCATGTAATAGGCGGGGTTAAAGCTCTTGGACTTGATGGGTCGTCGTTTGTTGGGAAGAACCCAGTACTCAGTTGGAGTGAGTTTGTCTTGTCAAGATTACCTACAGGGTTAGTGACCACACAAATCCGCAGTTGCATAGACAAGCATGTAGCACGCAAACGTACAAGCACATAAGCATGTAAGCAATTAGCACGTAATATCCCGCGTGAGGGGAGATAAGAGTTTTAAAATTTCTGAAGCTAGAAAGCTGTTAAGAGTTGAAATTTGTTGCTTGTGGATCCGTGACTTGATATATTAGAGACAAGTGACCGTTGCGACATTGAATCACATGGACGCATACTGACGGACTGACAAACAGACGGTCGTGAATGTGATGCAAATTCAGTGGCGACACGACGCAAGGGTGACTATGACAAACTTTGCACAAGTAAGTGCAACTCCTAGCCAAGAAAGCGTGACAGCGCATATCAAATCCTTGGAGTAGAAGGTTCGCTCGGCTGGGGAACACGAATTGATTATCTTCTCCAGACATCTTTGTCTCCATTTGCCTGATTGAGATCCCTTCTCGAGTTTTGATGATTCGGAGAGCGGAACCAAGACCTAGTCATCGTCTGAACTAAGCACTAGGCTATGGGCGGTTTTATTTTGGACTGTAGTTGAGACTCAAAAGATGTTTGAGGATAAAGGACGGGTGGCGTCTTGAAAGAGAAGCCCCCCAGAGTGAGAAGACCGGAATTTGGCAAAAGGAGGAATGGGCGACGTCTTAAGGAAGAAGCCCCCAGTAAAGAGGTATAGGATTAATTTTTGCAGCTGGGTGGGCTGATTTTGAGGATTGATGTTAATGGTTGAGATTGAAATGGGTGTGCGGTTGTGTCCTTGTTGGGGGACTGCCTACGTATTCGCGTGTTTGCGAAATCAAACCAGGTCGTAGTTCTAAGCTGGTTATTGAGGATTAAAAATTGGAAATGTTGTGAAAGGAGTATGCGGTTGTGCCCTTGTAATAGGACTGCCTACGTATTCGCGTGTTTGCGAAATCAAACCAGATCGTAGTTCTGAATGTGTGTGCAATGGATTGCAAATTGAAGGGTTTGAAAATTGAATGTGTGTGGGGGCGTGGTTGTGCCCTTGTAATAGGACTGCCTACGTATTCACATGGTGTGAAATCAAACCAGATCGTAGTTTTGAGTGTGTGCCTAAACAAACTGTTAGGACCTATATGCTAAAATAAACGTGAAATTTTTGAAATTTTTCTATTTTTTAAGATTTTTGAATTTTATAAAAGTAAACAACAGTGCATACAGAAATTAAACGTGATAACAGAAATGCAATAAAAACATAAATGCAGACACAAATATGGATGCATAACCTCCCCAAACCAAACCGTACAATACCCTCATTGTACCCAAAAAGAAGGAAAGGAAATGCAAACTAAAAAAGAGAGAGTGCATACGCGGAAAACTTACAAGATTACGCGAATAAGGGACCTCCCAAAACCAGCCAGCAACGTGGGGAGTCGCAAACAGCTGCAGGACATCGTCACAGGAAGCGAATCAAGGCAAACCAACTCGATCGAGAGAGAAGATTACTCGATCGAGTGCAATGGGCTGTAGAAGTGTTCGATCGAGAAAGTAGGCCACTCGATCGAGAAGACACATTATTATTCACACAACAAAAACCGAAACATTAGAAAAACAACTAAAAAGCGTAAATTCTGGGTTGCCTCCCGGATAGCCCTAGTTTCAGACAGGTCCTAGCTCGACCTTCTTTTCTTCCTCCAGCCATCCTGATCTATCCTAGTCAAAACAGCTCAAAGCGCGCAGTAGCCGATCAAACAGCTGCGCATGTGCTACAAAAAACTGTAAGTAGCACCATAGTATAAAAATAGTATAGGAAAATATCATGTATAAACGTTTAAGCCTAACAAATTGCCTATGATAGCTCCTAAATTTGTCAACAAAATAAAGGAGCTCGGGAACAATTAGTAAAAATCTAGGGTGCCGATTCAGGTTGACAAATTTCTGAGGACAAGTACGCTGAAAAACTGTTAAATTAATCGTCCATCTAGGAGGGGGTATAGTATTAAAATACGAAGCACGAGTCAAATGAGGCAATGTACTATTTAAAGAAACAATAATATAATTATCGTTTACTACCTCGGTTTGGTTGCTCTCAATGATGGAATCATTAACAAAGGAAGATATTACCTCTTCCGCGCTAGGAACAGTCACCGACTCAACTGTCTTCTCATCACCCTCCTTAGTGGAATCCGTCCCGTAAATCGCAGCCTCAAGCGCATCCAGCTCGGCTTTGAAAAGGGGAGATTCACCGTAACCATTGTCTTCGTCAAAGTTATCATCCAAAACGAACCAAGATGACGTTTCATTGCTCTCCATGGCCAAACTACTCGATCGAGCAGCTATGGAACTCGATCGAGAGGTTTCTTCACACATTTTACTCGATCGGACAGAGCAAAGCATTCGATCGAGGTCCTCTAATTCAGCATTACTCGATCGAACAGTGTGGGGTGTTCGATCGAGGCCTTCTTCACACAAACCATTCGATCGAGCGGTTAAATCTACTCGATCGACTTCCTCATCATAGAATTTACTCGATCGAGCAATGTGGACTGTTCGATCGAGTGGGTTAGGCTGGACCGTGGTGAAGTGCTTGAGAAAAGCTTCATCTTCATTATCACCTTCAACTTCCGAGTCATAAATGTCTTCTTCATCACTAGACAACTCGGGTCCTTCATGGGAAAGACTACTGACAGGAAAAACAGCATATTCCGTCTCTGAGTCGCTATAATCCAACTCGGCAGCTAATTGAGCTACTTGAGATTCAAGTAGCTTGAGGTGAGCTTCCCTAGATTTATCGCTTTCTTGCATTTGAAGCATAAGTGCTTTTACCATAGACTTCAACTCGGCAGCCCCTTCACTCTCTTCAACGGGAGGAAGGGTTTGTTGTTGCGGTGGCCAGACAAAAGAAGGCTTGTGATAGCCTCGTTGATAAGGTAGATGTGGCGGCGCAATTACAGCAGATTGATTAGCTCGTCTGCGTTGCTTAAACGCATAAACCTCGTCATTTTCAGCTGAGCAAAAAGCTGCATTGTGCCCAGCAGCACCACATCTCCCGCAGTAAATCACCTGCTGCGCCATATAATGGAACATAGGTGACGGGTCAAAGGAACTCAAGCCTTCCTTTTGACGATCTTTTACCTAGAATTGTCTAGGTAGGACCTGTAGGGCCTATCAAAACAGCACTAAAGAAAAAGATTAGAACGACCTCAAGGGGTAAACCCTTGAGGCTAAAGACAGACAAAATTAAACAAATAAATAAAGTAGTTTCCTCCCCGGCAACGGCGCCAAAGTTTGATACCGTCGTCAGGTACCAAAAATAAAATACATAGTTACACTAACATAAGCTAGCAGTAAGTAGGGTCGATCTCCACAGGGAGGCGGTCACTATCCACTTGTCTACTCGGTCTGTCTAAGGTCACAGTGGGGGTTTTGAGTTGTTTTGACTAAACTAAAAAGATTAAGGCAAGAGAAATAGAGATAAGAGGAATTAAGCTAAGGGAAAGGAAACTAGGATATCGGTTCATCAATGAACGTCAATTAATTGCAGTTAAGGTCACGGATTAGTCGATGTGTCGGTCTAAGGGGAAATGAATATCTCCTTCCGGTCTCAATTCGCCATAAAATACTATTAGCTTAGCTTCCGCCCTCACTAAAGCATTCTATTGTTCACTGCAGGTCTCACCCCTTCCAACCTTCCGGTCTAGGTCAAGGCTTACCAAGATTAAAAAGGCTAAAGGCATCGATTCAATTATCAAGATACCATTAAATCAGCGATTAACAACATAGACATAACAACAACGACAAATCTATGAACTAATTAGCAATTAACATCGGTCCATTGAATCCCCTAATCCTAGCATGGAGAAATTAGCTAGACATGATAAAGGGGAGAACAAAAATAAAGAGAGAAATAAACATAAACATAAATAAAGGAGAAAAGGGAAGAGAGAAAGTTACAGTAGATCCGGGAAAAGAGAGGAAAGCAGTTTACAGAGAAAGAGTAAAGTAAAGTATCAAGGAACAGAGTCCAAGAACCGTTTTTTCTCGGTCCTTTTAGTGTTAGTCGTCGTCCTATTTATAGAGGAGACGAGTTTTATTTAACCTAATTACAAAATAAAACAAAAATCCCGAGCCCATAAGCGATTCCACTCGATCGAGTGATTTAAAGCCACTCGATCGAGCAAACTCAAGCTCAAAAACCACTCGATCGACTAGAAACTATACTCAATCGAGTAGACCCTAATAAGCAACTATTCGATTGAGCTAGGAAAGAACTTGATCGAGGTCTTCAACCATCCATAAGTACTCGATCGACTAGAATTGTACTCGATCGAGTGAAATATGACTCCTGCAGCTACTTATTCCGTTAGTTTCAGCTTTGACTTGATTATTTAGCTCCCGAAATGGCTTCACGCATCCCAAGACAGCTACATTTCCGCTCTAAATCCACTCTTCCTCTAAATGCATGCAAAACGGACGGTAAAAGGCTTGATTTCACTACTTTCTGGTCCATTCCTGCAAATAGAACAAAACAAACGAAAGTAGCATATTCGGGGAATTTCGTAGCATAAAACTACAAAGATAGCATAGAAGTACGTGCATAAAGAGGCCTAAAAAGACTATATAAAATGCACGTATCAGCTTTGATCTTAGATGGATCAATTTCTATTCCCCTCTGGCTGACGACATATCCCAGAAGCATGCCTGACGGTACCCCGAATGCACACTTCTGAGGATTGAGCCTCATGTTGTACTTGCGCAACCTAAGGAAGAATTTGCGAAGATTGTCAATATTCCTTTCCTATCCTTGGATTTGACGATCATGTCATCTACGTACACTTCTACTTCTTTATGCATCATGTCATGTAGCAAAGTGGTCGCGATACGTTGATATGTAGCTCCAGCATTGATTAGCCCGAATGACATAACAGTATAGCAATATGTACCCCATTGAGTAACGAAGGCCGTCTTATGCATCTCTTCTATGGCCATTTTGATCTGATTATACCCTGCATACCCGTCCATGAAGGATAACAACGCGTGATCTGCTGTATTATCTACCTATATATCGATGTGTGGTAGAGGGAAGTCGTCTTTGGGACTTGCTTTGTTTAAGTCTCTGAAATCAACACAAACTCGGATTGGCTCATCCTTTTTGGGTACGGGGACTATGTTAGCCACCCAGTCTGAATACTCGGAAACTTTGATGAACCCGGCTTTGAATTGTTTATCGACTTCTTCTTTGATCTTAAGAGCCCACTTGGTCCTCATTCGACGAAGCTTCTGTTTTACAGGTTTGAAACCTAGTTTGATTGGAATTCGATGTTCTGCAATGTCCCTATCGATTCCTGGCATGTCCTTGTAAGACTAAGCGAAAACGTCCTTGAACTCGTGTAGGAGGTCGATGAAATTTGCCCTTTCAGTTTGGTTTAAGGTCGTCCATATCCTAAGTTCTTGGGGTTCTAGTTCGGTTCCTACATTGATGGGTTCGGTGTTCTCTATAACTGGTGCCCCTTCCCCCTCTTGTAATATTTCTTTAACTATATAGGGAGGTAATTCGACTGAGTCTGGATCAGGATCATCCTCATTATCATCGTAAATATAATTGCATTCAGAAAAACACAAAGAGTAAGCAGAATATGATTTATTCATATTAAATTTTGAAAAGAGCTGAAACAAAGAAGTCATCTGTTCAGTAGTCAGTGGCAGTAAAGGGACAGCTGCTGGGACATTTCCTAAACTGCTGTTACTATTTGATGCTATTGTTAGGTTCATATACCTCATATTAGACTCTTCTAATAGTGAACTAATTAACTTCTTAATATTTGATCTTTAGATCTAGTGCATGCATAACAAAATAAGGAATAAAATGAGAAAACAATGACTCTTACATTGTTATTTTCGGATTTATGGGCACAAGTAAGGTCTCCTACCTTCACTTGTTCTTGAGCTATGATGAGTATTAGGATTATCCTCCAAAATCCCAATGTAGAGATTCTCCTCTTCATTGCACCCAAGATTAGCCCATATCTCTACTAAATAATATTTGCTAGATATTTGTTTAGTAGTCTATCTTAAAATTGATTACTAATACTCAAATATTACAATAATAATATTAGTAATATCATTCAACAATTTTAATCAAAACTTGTCAAGTTTTGGAGGAAGGGAGATGAATATATTAGAGAGATTTTTCATATGAATGAATAAGCAAAATAAGAAAACAATTCTCTTCAAAAGAGAAGGGGGAAAACCGGTGGGGTTGAAGGATGAGCCAAGCCAATGCATGCATTTGCCGTTCTTATATTTTTCTTACCCAAAAAGTAGACTAGCTTTATAGGTTCTTAGGTTATGATGATGTTTTTATCAATTAAAAAAAATAAACCTCAAAACCATAAAAAAATACCATAAAACCGGTTTTCATACCTTATGTGGACCTCCATTTTATTTTGTCAATTTGTCATTTGTCACACAATATGTCACATGTAGTATGTTACATGTTATTAATTAATTTAATGCATATTTATCAAATAAATATCATTTTTATACATTAATTAAATTACATATAACAAATTGACTAGTGATACTTGATCACATAAATAAAATGGGTCATATAATTATAATTCACAACATCTTGTAATTATAATTAACCATTCATTCTTATCTCTATTGTTTCACAAACAATAATCAATTTTAGTAATAAAGTATTTCAATTACTAAAATAAATCTTATTTAATCCCATTACAATAAGATATCAATATTCTCTCTCACAAATGAATTGTTCAATTTTAAGGAATTGATTAACTTGTATCGTCATACAATTAATCAACTTTACTGATAAGGGCATCATCCTTTAGGTGTGACCTTAAGGGATCAACTGACCACCACCGTCCTATTTACGATAACGTCAAACTCTAGCAAGCCAATCGTTACCGATTAATGTTGATCAGTTGACTATATAATTTATCATCCCTTTCGTATTCTTATTATGAGATTTAATTATGATATTAAATCATGTGATCGCACTATTGTTGAGGACACATTTTCCAACAATCTCCCACTTGTCCGAGACAAATGTGCGTCACCAATTCTCTTGTCCTATTACAATCTCCTATTCAATGCAAGGTGTCTCGCAGGTCGTACTTGCATTTGATCATATCTTTAGTGGTTTTCTCGATCTGGAGAGTAACTGTCTGACCGTAATTATATACCATAGATACCTTCTGAGCGTGGCCACACATTTCCAGTTCACTACTCCTCGAGTGGCCTTGAGATTTCAAACAACCTTGACAAGGGGGTGGACAATTCCTATTGCACTATTCCCTTCGTTTAGCGACAGTTCATCATAACCCAAAATATACCCATTTGACATCAATTACGACAGTCATAGAGCATAAATCAAAGTCAATCAGAAATTTGTGCCAACTTGGACGAATAGTCTCTAGTCAAAAGAATTGACTCATAAGAATACTATAGCAGCTCTTGCCACGACCAGGCTTTATGAATTACCAGAACTCTATACACGGTCAGTGCCCTACAGAGTGTCCCACACAGTCTGCCTATGTGATCGACTAGTCATCCCATATGACTTTATGGCACTTGAACTTGCCATCAATCGCATCACACTCTAGTTATTTCGAGACGTCACCTCAAATAAGTAACTAGGGGCAAATACCATGTCAATCCAGTTCACTTTAATGGGGTTCAATTTGTCTCTACAACCCATTTGAATTTAACAAAGTAACGGGTGAGTTTAATAAAACTCAAACGATAAATGTGATTATCACATATGAATAGTCAATACTCTATTACTGCACCATATCTTATAATCTATAGTGTACCTTTTACACTAGTTAAAATGCAATAAAAGCTTGGCAAGTGGATATACCCTATATCCAAACATTCCAACTTTATCAATTGCTATTTCCTTCTTTTCAATGTTATATCTAATAACATGAATTTATCTAAGTATATGTCTAGTCTTCCTACTAGACTTGAGCTCTTTAACTTAAAGGATGCTCCCACTGTTATCACATAACTTGTGATAAGGTCCTTGGTAGAGGAATCTACTCTCATTCCTTACGTTGACCATTTTATCACAATTTACTTAGATTCTTTTTGTAGAATTTGCAATGTTCAAAACTAAAATACCTTTCTAGTTTCTGACTCCTTAGTCAATAAAATCAGGCCAGGATTTCGACAAATCCTTTTCAGTTTGGAAACTAAAGTTAGTGCAACCCTTCAACACATAACTTAGTTTATCATCCAAACAATCGAACAAATCCTCAATTGTTCTTTAAGGCTTTCACAAGACCATCTTATGAATTAACCTGTTATTGACTTATTATGCTCCTAGCATATACTTCATCATGGCGTGTGCGTCTGTTGGCATACATGATCATTCTAATGGCGGAATCATCAGCAAATGATTTCATGTGATCAACAACTTAATAGGTTAAGTGAATGACCATGACTCCATCATAGTAATTCCACTTTCATCACCGTGAATAACCTATTCAACCTTGTTGATTTTAAACAGATTTGAAAGATCCTATCATCATAGGACTCTTAATTCTATGCCAGTATTCTCTCACATAGATTCAGTAATCTTAGAATATATCACAACTTTTCCTAGTCTCCTAATCACTCTTTCATAGAAGAGAGCATTGGTACATTATTCTCAATAAGTAATATGTTATCAACATATAAGACATGAAAAAATAATTCTTGCTCCCACTTAACTTCATGTATAATCATGATACCATTCACAATTATCACATGAACGAAAAGTATAATCCTTTAATGCTTGCTTAAGACCATTCTAGGATCACTTAAGAAAGCTACGCATAATATGTTAGGATTCTTAGATCTTTATCTAAGGTTTTGTGTTCCAAACACATCCTTCTTTAAATTCCCCTTTTTAGAAAAGCGAATTTTAATTTCATTTGCCATTCTTCATTAAAATGAAATGCGGCAATTCCTAACATAATTTATCTTGATTAAGATCTTCATGTCAATCTATGCACTTAAGTAGTCTAAAGCTCTATTTACTTTAAAGAGACCCTCGCCTTAAAGTAAATCTACTCTTGAGTAACAATTTTTGGATTGTAATGCTATGGCTCGTATGCAACAAGGTCAATTTGGGACAAGGTCATAATACCATTACTTTCGCAAAGCAACTTTTTAACAACAAGACATGTGTGCTAAACTCCCACTGAGCTATACTCCCACTCTATCTTTATAGATTATAGTTTCATTACTTTCACAAATTAACACAATAACTATAAGACATGTTTGTTACTTACAATCTACTCCCACTCTATCTCTTAGAAATACACCTATCTTCTTAAGAGATAACTTTGTGAGTAACAAACATATATGGTGAAGTAATTGGAAGTTCGTCTAGACTGACAAATTTGCACATAAAAGACCAGCTCTATCATGGCAGCTTGATTCATGTCATATGCCAGTCTGATCCATGTCATATGTTAAATAGACTCTCTATTTCAGGTATCTCCTGGTTGACCATCCGTTTAGAATTACTTGTCCGTTTTGGATTGTAAATTTCCAAAATTGAGTTCCATAACTCAAACCGACTCATATTAGTTTGATCTTATGGGTAGTGACACTAGGTCATAATCCATAGTTTAATAAATCAAATTCATTACTTAGATCTTTGCCACTACGATCGGATCGTAATGCCTTAGTTCTTTGTTCAATTGGTTCTCTACGTCATTTAGAAATTCTTTAAATTTCTCAAATGCTTCACTTTATTTTTGATTAAATAAATATATCTATATCTACTTAAATCATCGGTAAAAGTGACGAAGTAGTCATAAATTCCCCTTGCCGAGATGCTCATTAGGACACATACATCGGCATCTATTAGTTCCAACAAATCACTTGCTCATGTCCCTTTACCACTAAAGAAAGTACAAATCATTTTGCGAAGGAGACAAGATTCGCATATTCCATATGATTGAAAATCAAATGGTTCATTAAATCTTGTCGACACTAGCTTTCAATGCGTTTCTCATTTATGTGACCTAGTCGAAAAAGCCAAATGTACAAACCATTTGGATCACTAATATGAGTCTTTTGGTTTGTATGTTATAGATATCTTTAGTTGAGTTGGAAGTGTCTAAAACATGAATACCATTAAGAGAATTGACTTGGCTCCTAGCCATGTCAATTTTCAAACAAAATACAACGATTGTTTTTTTATGGCGAGATATGAATCCTTCCATGTCTAACATGAAATAATGTTTTAGATAAAATGGGTACATAATCACCATTATGTAGATTACAACTCAAAGCTATTAGCTAAAACAAGTACACAAGTCCC
This sequence comes from Silene latifolia, assembly GCF_048544455.1. Classification (NCBI taxonomy): domain Eukaryota; kingdom Viridiplantae; phylum Streptophyta; class Magnoliopsida; order Caryophyllales; family Caryophyllaceae; genus Silene; species Silene latifolia. Next base: position 74,702,504 of record NC_133536.1, read on the forward strand.
TCTCGAAGTGGTGGCTACCCTAGCTCCATTTCCTTGTCGGAGATTTATATCATTCTTGTTTAGCTTTTCCACATTTCCAAGCCCCTGTATACAATAACAAAGGTGAAAACCACAACTGGTATCCCATACCCACGTTGAGGTGGATGTATAATTTATATCAATAACAACGATTTCGGAAGAAATAGTACCAAGTGGAGTGACAAGTCCAGCTTTGATATCTCCCAAATATTTTGGGCAATTTCACTTCCAATGGCCCATGACATTACAATAATGACATTCTTCATAAGATTAGGCACCCTTCTTGGTCTTGGTTGTGGTAGTCTCACTATCCATTTCCAATTCATTACCAGGTTTGGGTTTCTCACCCATCTTTGCCTTTCCTTTAATCATACCATTACTTCTTTTAGTTGCAAGGACATTCTTGCTAGAACTCCCACTGAATTTAATATTTCTCCTTGTTTCTACAAACTAGGATGCCTTGGAATTAGTGAGAATTTCCTCACAAGGTTTTCTTACCAAAGGAGGTAGGCATAAATATTGGAGTGGGAGGTGTGGAAGTGGTAAAGTAGCAAAGATTTCCATCCTGACCAATGCCAAAGCGTAATTCTCTAATCGTATCATTGTCATACTTGGAGAATTTTTTTATCGAATGATTGAAGCCATGAATTAATGGTGATTGGTGTAAGACTATGAGATGAATCCATTGCGAATAAATAACTACAAAAACGGAAATGAAGGAAATAATAAACATCTATCGTTTTAATAATACTTGTAAACACTTTAAACAAGTTTTAGCATTTATATAGTGACCTCTACCCAACTATTATAAATGATCCCGAGATCCAAATTCATATTAATTCGGGCACTGTGAGCCGATTCATCCCTTATCAATATAATTCAGTGGATTAACTCTTTAATCGATTCTACTTCTAGAATTCTCGGTCGATAAAAATTACTCTAATATTTATCTTTAGCCCGGAACACATGCGACTACGGTCACGAATACTTCCGTTGAGCTCAATCCAAATTTCGATGTAATAACATTTTATTACCCACTTACCCAACGTAACAAGTTTAGTACCCCGGTGAGCCGAGCCAACTTCCACATGAAATTGGGACTCATGGTTTCTACTATTTGGTAAGGCTAATTCTCAATTTTTTTAGTGAGATGTCTTGTCAATTTATTATCTATCACGTTTTAAGTGAACTAAAGCAGTGAACTACGATAATTATAATTGACACAGTCGATGACTCGATATGATATGTATGTGTTGTTATGGCGATTTGGAAATGCATGCAACATATTAAAAAAACGCAAAGCAATAATAATAAATTCCTAGTATGGCCTTCCTAAAATAGAAAATCAAATAATCTATTACATATTCGGAAACCAACTCCTTTGGTCCCTTGAATCTTCAAATGGCACACCTCCCAAGATCACCGTCTTCGTCGGAACACCTTTCCGAATGGAACCGTCTTGAAGAAACTCCATGATTACAAATAATAATAAAAATGCAAAGCTATTCCTATTATACATTTGTAATAAGAAAAACTAGTAAAAATAAAAGTGATACGAGATCACATTAAATTACAACCGAATCAATATTCCCTTTCATTACGGGTAATATCGATTAAAACTAAGGCCATACTAAGATAAAATTACATAATTCAAAATTATATAAATAAAAGACATTCAACAATTGAAATATGCAGCATTATAATATGTATCTATCATGCCAAATTATGTGCCAAATCGCCCTATTTAACTTATATCGAATATATTACCCATTTTTATGGAAATGCGTGATCATAACTTCTTAAAATCACAAATTAACACTTAAATCACATTTAAGCTCAAGTTAATTATCCTAACACTCTTAAGACTCAAAAATTAGTCATCACTCAATTTTTGACAATAATTCAACTTGATTTAATCTTATGCTCATTTTTTACCTTAAAATCATAACGTTTATGAAATAAATCCAAATTAAATTACAATAATTTCAAAATTTGAATTTTAAATTTTTGAACATTCTGGAATAATTCCATGACACTCATAATGTCAAAAATCATGGTTAAAATTTTCGAATTAATTTTGAGAAAATATAGTTGTAATTTATCGGTTTTATCTCATAAAACATCTAAAGTATCCAAAAATTAATCCAATTATATTTAAAACCTTAGATATGATAAATGGGATATTTATGCAACCTTAAATAATTTTCTCATGACATGTAATTCGTTTTAGCTATTTATGCTAAAATAGTCACTATTTATGCCATTTTTACACTAAAATTCATAAATCATGCTAAATGAAATTATTTCATCTCAAAATTTACATAATTTGTGTAAATCATGTATGTGACAACATATTAAAATATCATGGCCTATTTCGAAATTTAACTATTTTTAACCATTTGACTTCTTTTAATCCATTTTTATCTCATAAAAATCATAAATCATGCAATATTAATCAAATTAATACGAGATTTTTCACACAACTTGTAAAATATGCATGTGAGGTCATATACCATTTTGAAGGTAAGAAACTAAATTTAGCCATTTTTAGTCTTTTAACCTCCATTTATTCCATTTTTATCCCATAAAAATCATAAATCATGAAATATTAATCACATTAATAAAAAAATTTACATGCAATACATAAAATATTCATGTAAGGTCATACTAAAATATCATGGCCATTAGTGATATTTAACTATTTTTAGTGAATAAAAGTCCATTTTACTCATAAAAATGCAATAAAATCACTAAAAATCATTAAAATGAGCAATAAATTACCATAAATCATAAAAATGACCTAAAAATATTTTAGGACCAAAATATATAACATGCATTATGATTTCGTGAATTACTCTTATAAATCACAAATTTTTAGTTTTATATGTTAACATTTTAACTCGGAAAAACAATAACCGATTATGCATGCAACATCCTATGCTCTGATACCACTTGTTAGGTTCATATACCTTATATTAGACTCTTCTAAAAGTGAACTAATTAACTTCTTAATATTTGTTCTTTAGATCTAGTGCATGCATAACAAAATAAGGAATAAAATGAGAAAACAATGATTCTTACATTGTTATTTTCGGATTTATGGGCACAAGTAAGGTCTCCTACCTTCACTTGTTCTCGAGCTATGATGAGTATTAGGATGATCCTCCAAAATCCCAATGTAGAGATTCTTCTCTTGATTGCACCCAATATTAACCCTTATCTCTACTAAGTAATATTTGCTAGTTATTTGTGATACGTGCATTTTATATAGTCTTTTTAGCCCTTTTCATGCACGTATTTTCATGCTTTTATCGTAGTTTATGCTACGAAATGCCCCGAATATACTACTTTGGTTTGTTTTGTCTTATTTGTAGGAATGAACCAGAAAGTAGTGAAATCAGGCCTTTTACCGTCCGTTTAGCATGCATTTGGAGGAAGAGTGAATTTGGAGCGGGAATGTAGCTATTTTGAGATGCGCAAAGAAAAAAGATAGCTAGGCAACCAAAGAAAGAACTTCAAATTGCTAGTGCCTACTTTGAAGAGCCATATCTCGAGTTCTACAACTGATATTCAGGTAATTCCAATTGGAGATGAAATCTTGTCCTCTTAGCTTTCCAACGCCACCGGAATCGCCCTGTTTTCCCAAGTAACGAAGAAAAGGTAGCCATTTAAAGTTCAGTGCGCAAAGCAGGAAATTGTTGCTGGAAAGTACTCGATCGAGTAAAATTTAACTCGATCGAGTCCTTTTTCTACTCGATCAAGTAGTTGCCTTTTCTGATTTACTCGATCGAGTAGATTTTCTACACGATCGAGTGGTTTAAGCTCTAGTTTACTCGATCGAGTGGTTTTAAATCACTCGATCGAGTGGACTCTCATATGGGCTTGGTCTTTTTAGTTTATTTCCGTCATTAGGTCAAATAAATCCTATTTTCTTATAAATAGGAGAGTTAGGACGTCAGTTTGAGGGGGCTTCTCCTCTCTGATTATTTCGAATACACTATCCCTGTTACTTTTGTTCTTCCTTATTTCCGGATCATTAATTCAGTAATTCATTCCTCCCCTTTTATTCTTGTATAATGCTTATTTCTTCTTTATTTCTTGTTCTTGCTTATTTAATTATGTCTAGCTAATTCCTTTAATATGTTAGGATTAGGGAAGCCGTGGTAGCAATATGTTAGGATTGACATGATTAGATTAGTTTTGCGATAAGAATTGTATTAAACAATATAATTGTGATTAGGTTGAATGAATGCATGTAGGAGACCGATTTATTTAGTTACCCCCGACCTGGATCGAAAGATTGGAAGAGAAGGCTTGCTTACTTACAATAGGTGATACCTAATTAGGGCGAAAGCTAAGTTAGGGAGACCCTAGGGCGATTAGAGACCGAAAGGGTATAATCGTAGGTTTAAGGACCGAAAGGTGACGACCTCGCTCTTCTTATCAATAATTCCATCGACTCAGTTGACCCAATAGTGTAGCTGCCACGGTAGACTGATTCCTAGCATATTTCTCTCTTTTATCTGATTTACCCTTGCATTTCTCCTTTATTTCCTCTTATTCATTTCCCTATTGCCTTTAGCCTCATTAGTTTAGTCAAAACAATCAAAACCCCCAACTGTGACATCAGACAGATAGAATAGACAAGTAGATAGTAAACCGCCTCCCTGTGGAGATCGACCCTACTTATCGCTAGCTTCTGTTAGTTATATTTAGGTATTTATTTTTGGTACAGAAACGACCGTATCAAATTTTGGCGTCGTTGCCGGGGAGGCAACTATTTATTTATTTGTTTATTCTGTCTGTTTTTAGCCTCAGGGGATTTTTCCCTTGAGGCCGTTCTAATCTTTTTCTTTAGTGTTGTTTTGATAGGCCTTACAGGTACTACCTAGACAGTTCTAGGTGAAAGATCGTCAAAGGGAAGGCTTGAGTACCTTTAACCCGTCACCTATGTTCCATTATATGGCACATCAGGTGATTTACTACGGTAGATGTGGTGCTGCTGAGCACAATGCAGCCTTTTGCATGGCAGAAAATGACGAAGTTTACGCGTTCCAGCAGCGCAGTCGAGCTAGTCGAGCAGCTGTAGTTGTGCCGTCACATCCACCCTATCAATGGCCACCACAACAAGATCCTCCTTATATACAGAAAGAAGAGATTGCGGAGCTGAAATCTTTGTTGGAAATACTTACATCCAAAAGGCAAGAGAGTGATAGACGTATGGAAGCTCAATTCATTGAGCTGGAGTCACAAATAGCTCAGCTAGCTGCTGAGTCGGATAATAGGCAACCAGAAGAGGTGTACTTTACTGAGAACGGTTTTTCCCATGAAGAAACCGTGTTGCCCAATGTTGAGGATGATTTTTATGACTCGGATGACGAATTTCTATCATATTCACTGCCCTACACGAGGATTTCAGTGCTGTACAGGAAGAATCACTCGATCGAGTGACTTATATTAGTCGATCGAGTGATTTTGCAGAAAAACCGTTCGATCGAGTGGTTCAAAGCACTCGATCGAGTGAAAATCAGGAGGAAAGTCCTCGATCGAGTAATAATTCTGCTCGATCGAGTGAGTTGGCCAGCGAGAGCAATGATTTGTTACTTGGGTTCGTTTTAAACGATAATTTTAATGATGACAATGGTTATGGTGAGTCTCCCCTTTTCAAGGCCGAGCTGGACGCGCTTGAGGCTGAGATTTACGGGACGAATTCCACTGAGGGCAACGAAAGGACAGCTGAGTTGGTATTTGCTCCTAGCACGGATGAGGTATTACATTCTTTTGTCGATGATTCCATTGAGAGCAACCTACCTGAGGTAATTAGCGATAATTTTATTATTGTTATTCAAAGTACACTACCTCATTTGACTCGTGCTATTTCTTTTTATGTTATACCCCCTCCCAGTCGGTCAGTTAATTTAACTGTCTTTCACCGTACTTATCATCACAAAATTGTTAATCTGAAATGGAGCCCTAGATTATCATTAATTGCTCCCGAGTTCCTTTATTTTGTGGACAAATTTAGGAGCTCTCATAGGAAATTTGTTAGACTTAAATGTTTACATACTTTTATTTCCTATGCTTGTATTCCAATGTGGTGCTACTTACATTTTTGTGTAGCACATGCGCAAATTTATTATTTAATGCTTCGCGCATTGAGCTGTTTTGATTGTAACTAATTAGAGAGCCTCGAAGAAAAGAAGGTCGAGCTGGGACGTGACTGAAGCTAGCGCTACCCAGGAGGCAACCCGGAGTTTTTATTTTGCATTTTTATTTCATTTCAGTTGTAATAAATGGTTTTCATACCATGGACTATCTCAGTATGCTTGCTTTGTTAGTTTTGCGGGCTGTTTTTATTGCGTCTTTTGCAGGAATATACTAAGGATCACTCGATCGAGTACAAAAAAAAAAAAAAAAAAAAAAAAAATACGCGATCGACCACTATTCCTCTCGATCGAGCTGTTTTGGACGCCCATTGCTTGGATTAGCTTCTTGTGACGATGTTTCGGAGCTATTAGTGACCTCCCACGTTGCCGGCTGGTTTGGGGAGGTCCCTTATTCGCGCAATCTTGTAAGTTTTCCGCATTTACTCTCTTTCTCTTTTAGTTTACGTTTCCTTTCCATGTTTTGGTACAATGAGGGCATTGTACGGTTTGGTTTGGGGAGATTATGCATCCATATCTGTGTCTGCATATTGTTTTTATTGCATTTCTGTTATCATATTTAATTTTCGTATTGCATTGTTGTTTATTTCTATAAAAATTCAGAAATCTCATAAAAATTTGAAAATTTCAAAAAAATTCACGTTTATTTTAGCATATAGGTTGAGTCGGAACGGTGGATTTCAGTGATGAAATTGCTCTATTATTTGTCTTTTGCTTAAGCCTTGCATTAAACTGAATCTTTTAGCTATGTCTTATTGCATATCTACGAGTTAATGTTAAAATTTAGCTGAACGAATATACTTGAACTGAAATTTTGGCGACCTACTTATATATTCTAAGGATTAGAGCCGTATAAACTGGTGTCATTTGTGACCAGTTTCATGTAGGATTGTGAGTAGTTACTCCTTGCATATCATATTCATTAATTTGCACGTATATGAAATTCAATTGCTTTTTGCCGTCATACATTCGGGTTAGTGGTTGGTGTCACATGCAGGGAGGTGCTTACATTTCCTTTTCTTTCATTTTTACCCATAAACTCCACATTAGCCAAATTTGCCTGTTGACCCTTAGCTACATTCCAAATTCAGCCTGCCTTGTCAAGCTAGTTTAGTGTATGTTTTGCGGTATATATTTCATTGCGCCAAGTTTGGCTCGTATTCTGTTGATTCGGAGTTGGTAATTTATGAACAAAGGGAGGATGATGAAAAAAAAGACGTGAAAAAGAAACGGGAAAAAAGAAGTTGAAAAAAAGAGATTCGAAAAAAAAAAGAAAAAGAAGAGAAGAAACCGAAGAGAAGAAACCGAAAAAAATAGAAAGAAAAAAAAAAGAGTTTGTATTGATGAGACGGTTTCGCTCCCATGCTTTATCTATATCATTTGAGGAGTATTTTCAGTTTGGTTTGGTGAGTTTTATGCCAAATGAAGGGCATTGTGCTTATCTAATAATTGAGTTGGAAATGGATATTGTCATTTGGTTTTGTTTAGGTACTAGCTTGATCACCTATACCTCCACATTCCCATAAATGTTTTGCCTTTTCTTACCCATTGCCTCACTTTACCATATTTTTGTAAGCCCTCGGCTGTGACAGGACCTTGTTTGGTTGGAATGTGTGTACGGTAGCTAGAATTGTCTATCATATTAGTTGCATGCATGTTTATGTGGGTCGTAGTTTAGGTGAGCGACTATTTTTCTTTCTCTCTTACATATATATGTTCACCCTTTGCTTCATGAGAGGAGAGTGACTCGTGAGAGTCCATTATTAAAGGTCTTGCAAGGTCGACGGTTCAGCTTTATTATAAACATCTTATAACTCATTTGCATTTGACTGTCTGCTATAAGTGTTAGTTGCTTGCATTAAATTGGTTTAAGTGGGCATTTGTAACTAGCTATGAGTTATCTTTTCCGTTCCATTAGTTTGCATTTAGTTTACTCGAGGACGAGTAAAGGTTTGGTTTGGGGAGATTTGATACGTGCATTTTATATAGTCTTTTTAGGCCTTTTCATGCACGTATTTCCATGCTTTTATCGTAGTTTATGCTACGAAATGCCCCGAATATGCTACTTTGGTTTGTTTTGTCTTATTTGCAGGAATGAACCAGAAAGTAGTGAAATCAAGCCTTTTACCGTCCGTTTAGCATGCATTTGGAGGAAGAGTGAATTTGGAGCGGGAATGTAGCTATTTTGAGATGCGCAAAGAAAAAAGATAGCTAGGCAAGCAAAGAAATAACTTCAAATTGCTAGTGCCTACTTTGAAGAGCCATATCTCGAGTTCTACAACTGATATTCAGGTGATTCCAATTGGAGATGAAAGATTGTCCTCTTAGCTTTCCAACACCACCGGAATCGCCCTGTTTGCCCAAGTAACGAAGAAATGGTAGCCGTTTAACGTTCAGTGCGCAAAGCAGGAAATTGTTGCTGGAAAGTACTCGATCGAGTACAATTTTACTCGATCGAGTCCTTTTTCTACTCGACCGAGTAGTTGCCTTTTCTGATTTACTCGATCGAGTAGATTTTCTACTCGATCGAGTGGTTTAAGCTCTAGTTTACTCGATCGAGTGGTTTTAAATCACTCGATCGAGTGGATTCTCTTATGGGCTTGGTCTTTTTAGTTTATTTTCGTCATTAGGTCAAATAAATCCTATTTTCTTATAAATAGGAGAGTTAGGACGTCAGTTTGAGGGGGCTTCTCCTCTCTGATTATTTCGAATACACTGTCCCTGTTACTTTTGTTCTTCCTTATTTCCGGATCATTAATTCAGTAATTCATTCCTCCCCTTTTATTCTTCTTTAATGCTTATTTCTTCTTTATTTCTTGTTCTTGCTTATTTAATTATGTCTAGCTAATTCCTTTAATATGTTAGGATTAGGGAAGCCGTGGTAGCAATATGTTAGGATTGACATGATTAGATTAGTTTTGTGATAAGAATTGTATTAAGCAATATAATTGTGAATAGGGTGAATGAATGCATGCAGGAGACCGATTTATTTAGTTACCCCCGACCTGGATCGAAATATTGGAAGAGAAGGCTTGCTTAATTACAATAGGTGATACCTAATTAGGGCGAAAGCTAAGTTAGGGAGACCCTAGGGCGATTAGAGACCGAAAGGGTATAATCGTAGGTTTAAGGACCGAAAGGTGACGAGCTCGCTCTTCTTATCAATAATTTAATCGACTCAGTTGACCCGATAGTGTAGCTGCCACGGTAGACCGATTCCTAGCATATTTCTCTCTTTTATCTGATTTACCCTTGCATTTCTCCTTTATTTCCTCTTATTCATTTCCCTATTACGTTTAGCCTCATTAGTTTAGTCAAAACAATCAAAACCCCCAACTGTGACATCAGACAGATAGAATAGACAAGTAGATAGTAAACCGCCTCCCTATGGAGATTGACCCTACTTATCGCTAGCTTCTGTTAGTTATATTTAGGTATTTATTTTTGGTACAGAAACGACCGTATCAATTTGTTTAGTAGTCTAGCTTAAAATTGATTACTAATACTCATATATTATATTAATAATATTAGTAATATCATTGAACAATTTTAATCAAAACTTGTCAAGTTTTGGAGGAAGAGAGATGAATATATTAGAGAGATTTTTCATATGAATGAATGAGCAAAATAAGAAAACAATTCTCTTCAAAAGAGAAGGGGGAAAACCGGTGGGGTTGAAGGATGAGCCAAGCCAATGCATGCATTTGCCTTTCTTATATTTTTCTTACCCAAAAAGTAGACTAGCTTTATAGGTTCTTTGTGAACCCCCGCTATAACGCGGAAAATATAACTTATAAATTTAAGCGGAAATTAAGAATTTTTTTGAAACATTTAAAGTTTAAAGCGCGGGTTTATTAAAACCTAAAACATAACTAGAGAATGCGGAAATAAATATTTAAATTATACAAACATGGTAGTCAAGGTGAGGGAAAATATATCCCTCGAATGAAAAATGATAAAAGATGAGTCTAAGCAATTCTACTAAACCGACTACTAGTCCAAGGTGCTCGCTAGCTCACACGTCTAAACCCCACAAATGCATCTTCACAAACCTGTCATTCATGTAAACATGAAAGCCACAATCAGTGGAGAGTAACTCAGGGTTCTCCCAGCCACATTATGTCAAAACGAACATAACAAAGAACATGAACAAATAATCATATTAGATAAGTTATGAGTGAATCGACTTATAACTCAACATGGGATCATACGTGTTTAAACCAACAAGGATAAAAGAAATGATGGAATAAACAAGTAAGTAAGGCATAAGCAACAATAAAATAAATGGAGAAGAAAGACAAGGAAACAGACACGACCACTTAGCCATGAACACGTATTTCAAGGAGATATGACAAAAGTAACCATCCAAATAATGCAAGACATTTACTAATCTTAGACTATAATTTCCCCGACTAGGACTACGATAATGATACGGTCCTAGTCTAAATCTGCAGATTCTCGGGTGTACATCCCGATTCGTCGTGCGCCAGCACAGCACGCACCCAAGACTCGGCTACTCATGGAGACCGAGTACCCCAATCACCAGAACAACACGAAAGTGGCGGAAAGACTAAGATAAGACTCACTTGTCAGCACAACACAAGTGGCCCAAAACCACACTTGCCAGAACAGCACAAGTAGGCCAAACCCGTACTTGCCAGAACAGCACAAGTAGGGTGTAAATGCATGTCAAGCACATACGATGGTATTATGGCATTTCTACAAGAATACGACTCACAAGTGTAAGACCAACACAAAGTGTAGACGGAGTATCCGACATCAGAGGCTACCTTGAAAGCATGTCCGAGATACCACACACAAGACTACATCCTAGACTCCAACCTCCTGGTAGGACGACGATCATATCGCAACTAGAAGGCCTATGGCTCACCCCCAGTGTCCGATAGGACCAAGACTCACACAACAGAACAATACTAGACATTATTAACAATACAACTCACTAAAAGTAACTATTTATAATAAATATCTCATACTTGCATTATGTTAATAAATATTCCATTTTATAATTTAACATGCCGGTTAAATACAATATAATAAGCGATAATGACTAATTTACGTTATGTGAAATCTACATGATAAATGTGACCAACTCAAGCGACTCATTTATGAGCCCATCAAACAAGTCCTAAAAACTCAATACTTGAAGTCACAGGAAATCTATCAAGTTAGTCATGCAAAGTCCAACCATGTAATCATGTGAAGTCCAACATTTAAAACATAACAAGCTCAAAAGAAGGAAGTATGTAAATTCCCCATATAAATTATAGTGAACCCAATCTATAAAATATAATGAGCGGTAATGAATAAACGTTTCATTTCTCATTTACATGTTACTTGAATAAAGTATAAATAACCGATAACAAATGAATTAATTAATACGGAACACGAGGCAAAACGTAAACAAACCAAAATCCGAACCACCCATAAGCATATATGAGTCAATAAGGGAAAACTTTGGTCATGATACGAATAAAAAGCATAAACAACCATCATACACAAAGGATATATATATTTATAGAACTTGGAACAGTAAAACGGGCGCCATTTACTCATGCGGACTCCGAATGGAGTGATTCAAGTGGCTAAACCACCTAATTTTTCGACGCCGGTCTATCTGTCATATTTTCAGTGGCATTAGAAGTCGCACCGGTCAGATACAACGGGTTCCAGGCCAACACGGGTCACCCAAAATAGTCTCGAAAATGGAACTTTAGCAAGCTAAATGGGACCGTCTCAAAACTGAAACTTTAAGCAAGTAATGATACGAGCGACATATAACAACAACCACATCTAATTACCCGTCTCATAAGAAAGCCAAAGATACCATCTTTACTCAATTTAAGCAAGTAAAACCTTGTATAAATCCATCTTAAACAACTACACATATAATCTCATAAGAATCACAATTACTAGCTTATTGTTGGGAAATGTGTCCTCAACAATAGTGCGATCACATGATTTAAATATCATTATTAAATCTCATTTTAAGAATACAATTGGGAAGTAATATTGTTACTGTCAACTGGTCAACATATATCGGTAATGATTGGCTGACTAGAGTTTGACATTACTGTCGTGTGACGGTGGTGATCAGTTGACCCCCTAGGTCATACCTAAAGGGCAATACACTTAATTGATTATTTAATTAGTCGTATAATGTTACGAGTTAATTAAATTTCTTGAAAAATTGACGGACAATTTTGGTAGTAAAATTTACGTATCAAATTGAAATATGATTAAATGAGATACGGTCTGAGTAATCGAATTGTATCATTACTCGGATGAAATTATTGTTTAAAGAAACGATTGGATTTGAATGAATTATTATAAATACAATCTGTTGTGATTTATAAATGGTAAAAATATTTTGGCACAAGTAATTATGAAATTACTAAGTCAATTTTTGTATATGACGTATTTTTGACAATACGTTGAATTTTTAATATATTAAAAATTACATAACAAATATATGTGACATGTGACATGTAACATGAAGACAATTGACAAAAATAATATGGACTCCATATTATGTAAATGCCGAAATAATGGAGGGGATTAGGCTTAAATTGTGTTTATATTTTAAATAAGAAAGCATAATGATTATAAAGTAATCTAGCCATGCAAGCCTATGAATATTGTTAAGAGCAACAATTTCATGCATTGGCTCTTTCCTTCCTCCACTCCCACCGGTTTTTGGGAAGAAAAACACTTGAGTTTTTCTTATTTTTTGCCTAATATTCACTAAGAAGTAGTGTATGTTCATTCATTCTTTTACTCATCAAAATATAAGATTTCTAGAGAGACAAAACTCTCTCTTCTTCTTCTCTCCCATATAGCTAAAATTATTAAGAGTATATAATAATTTTGGGTCATTTTTCTACTAGATTAATATTATACTAGTACTTATAATATTAATTAGATTAAGTGTTAAGCCTTGGGTATAAAGCTTAGGGAGAGATCTTATACTTAGATCTTTGTTCTTCCATTTGGAAAGCTCAAGAACAAGAAGAGAAAGGTGATCTCTCTTGTGCCCAATATAGCCGAAATATTGAATGTAAGGACATTATTTCTCTTCTCTTTTATTAATGTTTGCATGCATAAAATCCGTTTTAATTTTATGACAAATTAATTAGACATATATGAGTATGTTAAATATGTATATGAATCTACATTTCCTTCACTTATAACAACAAAACATAACATATAAACATACAAATGACATAATACCGAGTAACCCATCACCGTTACCTCGTTATTTCTTCGAAATGAAAAATTCCGACTCAAAACCATGCTGGTTGCCCAAAAGGAAGCTCAAGATCCGAGTTCCCAAGTAAGACCTCGAAAATTGTGCCACAAAAGTCACGGCCAGCAGAAAGGGTGAGGGAAAGTCAAAATCTTTCTTACCTAGGAAGATGGAGGAGGCGCAAAAATCGTTGAAAACCGATAAGAAACGAAGGTTTTATGGCCATTTTAGTAAAAGACGTGGAAGTTGTGTAACAATGGTGTTGTAGTTGTGTGTTTGTTGCTGAAAAATGAATGGTGGAGGGAGAAGATAGGGTTTAAGCTCTTATATGGGTGGAGGGAAAAGAGTAGGATGAAGGCCCAAAGTTATCTTAGGCTCAAACTATCATTTTAAGTCGATTTTACCCTAAAATACAACCCGGACCTACTACAAACTTAAGACGGATATATTTTTTTTTATCAACATAATATTATTTTACATGTAAAGCCGCATTTTTATAAAAACGGTTTTAAAATACAAATAAAATAATAAAATGGCTAATTAAATTATAAATGCCAACACGGAAAATTCATGGGTGTTACAATCATCTCACCTTTTAAAAAGTTTCGTCCTCGAAACTTGAAAGTTGAAAAAGTAAGACCGCAAAGTTGTAGTCAGATATTTCAAAGTCGGCCATCCAAAACATTTACAAGATTTTATGCCATAAAAATTTAGTGTTTCTTAAAAAGGTCTCATAAAGAATTTTCTAAAAGCCCAAGTTTCTCGTCAAAGGAACGGGAGAGTTCTCGTTGCGCATTCAAGAACATCATCATTCCAAATTGAAGACAAGGTAAAAGTCAAAATCGTACGTCGATAAGCATAGAACCCGTTATTTGACGTCTCTCACAACAAGTCCTAACATCCGATCAAACGTTAAAATAAATTAAAAAGATAATCCACTTCAAAGTTTCTAAAGACGTGACAAATTAAAAGCGAACTTTCGTTTCCAAACCCTTAAAATGAGTAAAGTTTTGCAATAGTAAAGTGAGATTTAAACAGAGAATTTCAAACGGGTAACTTAAAACGGGTTGAAGTTGCAAAAGATGGAAAACAAGTTAGGCATCATAATCATTAAGTACGATAACGGGGTTCAAACCCAACAGACCAAATGACTAAGTCGAACTTCTACGGGTAGGAATCTGAGGAAAAAGTCAACGAGGAGGATAAAGGGTATAGAGTTTCATGAGTCACTAGCTTCAAGTCCAAAGGAGAAGCACAGGGAAAAGCGTAAGTGTTGGAAATCTATATCTCATTATTTAACATATTCTTATATGTTTCAAATTTATTTAATCATAAAATAAATTCTAGATCTTATGCATGCAAACTAAAATAAATAAGTGAAGAAATCATTTTCTCACCATATGAATTTCGGTCAAATGGGCACATACAAGATCTCCTTCTTGTTAGTTCTTGAGCTTTCCAATATTGGATGAACATACATGACCTCAAAATAGAAGCCCTCCAATTAGTTGCACCCAAGACTATCCCTCAAACCCACAAACTAATATGTACTAGATATTTATATTGTGGTTTACCTTAAAATTGATTACTAACACTCATATATTACATTAATAATTTTAGTAATCTTTTGAACAAATTTGAATCAAAAATTCATCCTTTTTGATGAAGATTAAAGAGAGAAATAATTCATGAACCTTTTGCATGTGTTTTGAATGGTAGAGTGTGATAATAATAAAAGAACAAAAGCCCTCTAATTAGAAGAGAGGCCACACGGTTTGGTGAGGCAAAAGGGACCAATATATGGTCCTTCACTTTTCTTTTTGTTCTTTTCTATACCTTAGGCTTGTAAGGCTAGTTGTAGGTTAGTGATCATTAGCTTATTTTATCTCATAAAATAATTCACCCACTAACTCCCTTTACACTCTTATTTCGGACCATCTTTATAAAATGGACTACCATTTTATTTTTGTCAATTTGTCATTTGTCACACAATATGTCACATGTAGTATGATACATGTTACTAATTAATTAAATGCATATTTATCACATAAATATCATTTTATAAATTAATTAAATTACATTCAACAAATTGACTAGTGATACTTGATCACATAAATAAAATGGGTCATATAATTATAATTCACAATATCTTGTAATTATAATCAACCATTCATTCTTATCTTTATTGTTTCTCAAACAATAAACAATTTTAGTAATAAAACATTTTATTTACTAAAATAAATCTTATTTAATCCCATTAAAATAAGATATCAATATTCTCCCTCACAAATTTAATTGTTCAATTTTAAGGAATTAATTAATCTGTATCGGTATTCAATTTATTAACCTTTTCAATTAAGGGAATCGTCCTTTAGGTGTGACCTCAAGGGATCAACTGATCACCACCGTCGCACGACAGTAATGTCAAACTCTAGCCAGTCAATCATTACCGATAAGCGTGGACCAGTTGACTATATATATTATGTATCATCCCTTCCGTATTCTTGTAATGAGATTTAATAATGATATTTAAATCATGTGATCGCACCATTGTTGAGGACACATTTCCCAACAATCTCCCACTTGCCCTCGACAAGTGTGCGTCACTAATTCTCTTGTCCTATTACTATCTCCCACTCAATGCAAGGTGTCTTTCGGGTCGTACTTGCAAGTGATCATATCGAGAGTGGTTTCCTCGATCTGGAGAATAACTGATTGACCGGAATTTATCCACCATGGATACCTTCCGAGTGTGGCCACGCATTTCCAGTTCATTACTCCTCGAGTGGCCCTGAGATATTGTTTTAACCCTGACAAGGGGGTGGACAATTCCTATCGCACTTATTCCCTTCGACTAGCCACAGCCATCATAACCCAAAATATGCCCATTTGACCCCATTTACGAAGGTCGTAGTAACACAAATCAAAGTTAATCTGAAACTGTGCCATCTTAGGCGAATAGTCTTTAGTCAAAAGAATCGACTCATTAGAATACTATAGTAGATCTCGCCACGACCAGGCTATATAAATTTGCCAGAACTCTATAAGCGGTCACTGCCCGACAAAGTGTTCCTAACATCTGCTGTGTGATCGACTAGTCATCTCACATGACTCTATGGCACTTGAACTTGCCATCAATCGCATCACACTCTAGTCACTTCGAGACGTCACCTCATACAAGTGACTATGGGCGAATACTATGTTAATCCGGGTTCACTTTAACGGGGTTCAACGTTGTCTCTACAACCCGTTTATATATAACAAAGTATAATAAAAGAGTTTTAAAGTAAAAACTCGAACGATAAATGCGATTATCACATATGAATAGTCAATGCTTGATTACTATTTTATGTTCTATAATCTAATTTGATCTTGAATGTAGTTGTTCATCTCAATTTAATTGAAATGTCATGACTTATCATGTTAAGCCTATGAGAAGGCTTTGGTTAGTAGGTTTTATCAACTTCTTATACCTTACTCAACCTTACTACATACTCGTTTTCCTTTGTAATGTATACATTTGCATTACATGACTTTCTGAGTACGTGTCGAGATCCAATCAAGACATAGGCCCTCTATCCTAAAATATCTCCCGATGTTTTCACAGTGTGCGGGACTCATCCTCTTGCACATCTCATGATTGCAAGTGTACTCAATTTCCGTTATAAACATCTCTCATTGTTCTTTATTGCCTAGAACGATTCTAGAAAATCTATTTCTTAAATAACATAGCCACAATGGTATCTTAACCATCCTAATGTGTTTTGATTATGGTTTTGTCGGAAACCATGCGCAATCTCAATTGTCAATTGTCACTTGTGTAACACCCTTACACAAAATTGCATCAAAAACACTTTGCTTTACTTCCTTAATGCTTCTGCGAGCACTTAACCGTAATCTTTATGGCTTACTTGGTAAAGATTACTTAAATTTGATTTTGAAAAATAATTCATCATACTCAAAGTATATGAAGTGTTATACATCATTTTCTATTTAATTGATTTGGCAGCGGAAGCAAATGGAATCAATCAAATATGTTCAACTTGGTTGAACTAGTCATGAATCTCGTCAACATAAGACTTCTTATTGACGCTAATATCATGTGGATTTATCTTCATAAATCCGGGTATTAAAGATGTATTATAATACTCCAAAAGTCTTATATGATTCGCAATGATCAATATGTCATCCACATATAAGACTAATTAAAATTTCCGTTACTCCCACTAAACTTCATTTGCAAACACAACTTCTCGACTTATCGAGAAATGTTTTATCACACGATCAAAATGTTGATTCCAACTCATTGATGTCATACTTGAGACCCTCTCTTAAGTTTCACATTATCTTAGGATTGCAAGAATCTACTAAACTCAAGACATGTATTGAATACATTCCTTCTAATTGAAGAAGTGGGTTTTAGATTCACTCGCTATGTATTTCATAATAATGAAACACAATCCCTAAGAAGATCCAAATAGACTTAAGCATTTCAACTGGTGCAAAACCCTTTGCAGCCAATCAAACCTTGAAATATGTCTTTATTAGTGCAAAACCCTTTGTCACTAATCAAGCCTTTTATTTCGGATTCTCATGGCTCTAAGCCTTGAATTGAGTTGTCACTTAAACACTCTTATGTAAGTCATTTGTTTATTACTTTCTAGAAGTAATCAACTTGAATCAAACAATTTCTTTGTAAGTTGTATGCTCTTTACTTTCTTAAAAGTAACATGAATTCATCATCTTTAACAAGTGACGAATTTAACCTCCTAGATTTTGAAGAAACAATGTCTTACACAAAACGTCTCACGTAGCCAAGAAAGACCAGTTTCTTGCGACATAACATTCTTTGTGGCTCTTGAATAATTTCTCCCACTCTGTCTTCTTGAAATAAACTTGTATTTTAGAAAGACAGCTTCACGAGCCGCAAACCCGTCGTTCTCGTGATAATTGAATGGGAAAAATGAGCTTTTGTTTCTTGTGAAAACTTACAATTATGGTACATTACCATTTCATATCTCATATGATTTAGTGGAAAATAATTTTAGACAAAATGAAAAAATCCCCAAAATAATCAAGTAACTCAAAGTAACTTGATTGAAGTCCAAACCATATCGAATAGCGTTTGATTTCTTATCTAATCACACATTAATCCATAATGCGTGTTAAGAGAGATTAACTTGTGATACTATATCACATTTCATTTGGCTTATATCAAAGTCTTCACTTTGATAATCCCATCACGATTAAATCGTGGTTCCTTGAACTCTTTGAACTTCTTCAAAGATTTCTCTATTTACCTTATTAAGTGAACACATTAGCATCAACTTAAATCGGTGGTAAAAGAAAATGATCAACCTATTTTGGATCAATGATTTACGACCTCGATCTTCTTTTCAATCAAAAGGCACGAGACATCTTGCTTTGAATACAAGATACGCATATACCATAAGATCTAATGGTTTCAAGAGTACTCGATAACTCTTTGCGTTCATCATTCGAAAATCTAAGGTTTAATCTTAGGTTACCAATTTGAGTCTTGCATCATCTTCATGATATATTATTCTAGTTTTGTTTAGAATATGCTCACCTTGATAATGGGCTAGCCATACATCAATTCGTGGTGTATAGGGTCACAAAAGTGAAACCTCTTTTGTATCTTAACAAGTTTATATTCTTATTTAGAGTTTATGCACTTAATAGTCACAATTAAGTACAACTTTAAATCCAAAAACTAGATTGAGTACACAATTACTCTATCTCTCGACATTATTTTTGCTAGTCGTCATATTCTAATCATCTTATGTGTCGAATACAATGATGAAAACCTCCACTGGTTTCTAATATTGACGAAGTGGTACTAGCAAAATTTATGTTTAATCAAATAAACATTTAAAGAAGAAGGTCCCATTAGATGTCCCACAACTAACTTGTTGATTCTTCAATAATTTGGGGTAGTTTCCTTTCTTGTGTCCAACATTTAAGACAATGGAAACTTTATTTGTTGGGATTGAGAGGTTTAGTATCGTCATTTCTCAATAACTTTACTTTTAACATTACCTTGTATCAATTCCATTATTATCTTTACTTCTTGAACCTCGTCCTCATCTTAACGGTTTAAGAGAATTCTCCCACTCATTTCAATGAGTCTTTGCTTTGAGAAGCAAAATTGAATTCATGAAGATTACTCTTCATTTGTTCGTTTTAGTCTTAAAACTTTCATTGAAGTGGTTGCGTTATTTTGGTCAATTACGAATTCTGAAAATCTAATCACCAAAACAATTTATCGCTTCAAGGTACTTAATTCAATTAAGTATATGAAACATAATCCATTGTAAGTAGAAGTGTTAGTCAAGAATCAAAAACCTGTTTGATAATGAATAACTTTAATCTATACTCTTTACAAGAGATCCTTAGGAATGGTTCATTTGAGGTTATAGAAGCAAATTCAAATTTTGTCTTTAGTTATGATGTTTTAATGGAGATTTGTATCAAAATCGAAATGATATCGTATATGAATTGTGGTAAAGAAATAGAACAATATAAAAACGGAATAGTGGAAAACTTAACATTTATCGATTTATTAATACTTGTAAATAACAAGTAAAGCATTTACATAGTGACCTCTACCCAACTATGATAAATGATTCCGAGATCCAAATTCATATTAACTTGGGCACGGGAAAGCCGATGGAATCCTTATCAATATAACTCGGTGGACTAACTTTTTAATCGATTCTACTTTTAGAACTCTCGGTCGATAAAATTACTCTAATATTTATCTATAGCCCGGAACACATGCGGCTACGGTCGCGAATACTTCCGTTGAGCTCAATCCAAATTTCGAATAAATGTGTCCATGATCCAAATCCACATCAACTTGGGCACGGGATAGCCGATGAAACCCTTATCAACACGAATTCGGTGGATAGACATTTATCACCCACTTCCCCTACGTAACAAGGTTTGTACCCCGGGATGGCCGAGTGCACTCCCTCATGAAATAGGTTTTCATGGTTTCTACTTTTTGGTAAGGCTATGTCTCAATTGATTGTTTTAGCGAGAGGTCATGTCAATTTATCATCTATCACGTTTTAAGTGAACTGAAGCGGTGAACTACGATAATTATAATTGACACGGTCGATGAACTCGATAAAATGACAATGCATGTTTTAGTTATGGCGATTTAGCGATGCATGCAACATATAAATAAAATGCAAAGCATAAAAAATAAATCCTAGTATGGCCTTCCTAGAATAGTAAATCTAATAAACTATTACAAATTAGGAAACCAACTCCATTGGTCCCTTGAACTTCGGTTCTTGGCACGCATCTCGAGGTAACACCGTCTTTATGAATCGTCTTCCTTGAGTGACACCGACTTCAAGAAACTCCGGAATAATTAAATTACATAGCAAATTACATAATTTCCTATTATACATTTGTAATTAAAAAAAAAAAAATCTATTAAATTACAAAACGGTGATACGAGATCACAATAAATTACAACCGAATCGATATTCCCATACATTTCGGGTAATACCAATTAAAACTAAGGCCATACTAAGTAAAAATTACATAATTCAAAAATTACATAAAATAAAATTATGACAATCATAAATAAAATGCAGCATTATAATATGTATGAACATGCCCAATTTTATGCTAAATCGCCTTTCAGGAGCCAATATCGTATATTACACGGTTTTTACGGATTTGAGTGATTCAACGTTTTATAATCACAAAAATTACATAAATTCATATTTATGCACAAGTTAATTACCCTAACTTCTTAGGACTCAAAATTAGTCTTCACTAATAATTTGACTATAATTAACTTATATTACTTAAAATTGTTCATTAATGGACTCAAAATTACAATAAAAAGCTATAAACTTCAAATAAATCACAAAAATTTCAAATAAATTCAAAATTCAAAATTTAAATTCATGAACATTCTGGAAAAATACCATGACACTCATAATATTCAAAAACTTAGGTTAAAATTTCGAAAGTTATCGGGAAAAACAATGTTGCGATTTATTGGATTTATCAATAAAAATCATAAAAACATGAGAAAAATTATATTCATCAACTTTTCAATTTTAGATCTGAAAAAGATAATAAAATGCAACATGTGACGTTTTTCCTTAGTCATGAAGTATGTTTTAGCAATTTTTCACTAATTAAGTCACTATTTATGCTATTTTTCATCAAAAATCCATAAATCATGCATGAAGACTTCATTATAGCCTATTATTTTACATACATCCTGTAAAATTTCATGTGACAACATAATAAATTTATATGACCAGATTCGAAATTTATCTCATATTAACCTATTTTTCATTTAAATTCGATTTTTAAAATGAAAAAACCATATTTCGAGCATAAGAACTCATAAAATTATGAAAATTTCCAGATCATCTAAAAATATTATATGTGAAAACATATCCAAAAACCACTGGAAAATTCGAAGTTTAGCTAATTTTCGTCCAAAAATGACATTTTGATCATAAAAATCACATTTTAATGCCAATATTATATAAAATGAACAATAAAATCCATAAATTAAACCAAAATATCCTAAAACATTTTAGGACCAGAAAATTTAACATGCATAATAAATTTCGTGATATTTCATAATAAACACAAATTTATAAGTTTTGTTTGTTAATCATATAACTGGGAAAAACAATAACCGATTTGCATGCAAACAACCTTGTGCTCTTGATACCGATTGTTGGAAATCTATATCTCATTATTTAACATATTCTTATATGTTTCAAATTTATTTAATCATAAAATAAATTCTAGATCTTATGCATGCAAACTAAAATAAATAAGTGAAGAAATCATTTTCTCACCATATGAATTTCGGTCAAATGGACACATACAAGATCTCCTTCTTGTTAGTTCTTGAGCTTTCCAATATTGGATGAACATACATGACCTCAAAATAGAAGCCCTCCAATTAGTTGTACCCAAGACTATCCCTCAAACCCACAAACTAATATGTACTAGATATTTATATTGTGGTTTACCTTAAAATTGATTACTAACACTCATATATTACATTAATAATTTTAGTAATCTTTTGAACAAATTTGAATCAAAAATTCATCCTTTTTGATGAAGATTAAAGAGAGAAATAATTCATGAACCTTTTGCATGTGTTTTGAATGGTAGAGTGTGATAATAATAAAAGAACAAAAGCCCTCTAATTAGAAGAGAGGCCACACGGTTTGGTGAGGCAAAAGGGACCAATATATGGTCCTTCACTTTTCTTTTTGTTCTTTTCTATACCTTAGGCTTGTAAGGCTAGTTGTAGGTTAGTGATCATTAGCTTATTTTATCTCATAAAATAATTCACCCACTAACTCCCTTTACACTCTTATTTCGGACCATCTTTATAAAATGGACTACCATTTTATTTTTGTCAATTTGTCATTTGTCACACAATATGTCACATGTAGTATGATACATGTTACTAATTAATTAAATGCATATTTATCACATAAATATCATTTTATAAATTAATTAAATTACATTCAACAAATTGACTAGTGATACTTGATCACATAAATAAAATGGGTCATATAATTATAATTTACAATATCTTGTAATTATAATCAACCATTCATTCTTATCTTTATTGTTTCTCAAACAATAAACAATTTTAGTAATAAAACATTTTATTTACTAAAATAAATCTTATTTAATCCCATTAAAATAAGATATCAATATTCTCTCTCACAAATTTAATTGTTCAATTTTAAGAAATTAATTAATCTGTATCGGTATACAATTTATTAACCTTTTCAATTAAGGGAATCGTCCTTTAGGTGTGACCTCAAGGGATCAACTGATCACCACCGTCGCACGACAGTAATGTCAAACTCTAGCCAGCCAATCATTACCGATAAGTGTGGACCAGTTGACTATATATATTATGTATCATCCCTTCCGTATTCTTGTAATGAGATTTAATAATGATATTTAAATCATATGATCGCACCATTGTTGAGGACACATTTCCCAACAATCTCCCACTTGTCCTCGACAAGTGTGCGTCACCAATTCTCTTGTCCTATTACTATCTCCCACTCAATGCAAGGTGTCTTTCGGGTCGTACCTTCAAGTGATCATATCGAGAGTGGTTTCCTCGATCTGGAGAATAACTGATTGACCGGAATTTATCCTCCATGGATACCTTCCGAGCGTGGCCACGCATTTCCAGTTCATTACTCCTCGAGTGACCGTGAGATATTGTTTTAACCCTGACAAGGGGGTGGATAATTCCTATCGCACTTATTCCCTTCGACTTGCCACAGCCATCATAACCCAAAATATGCCCATTTGACCCCATTTACGAAAGTCGTAGTAACACAAATCAAAGTTAATCTGAAACTGTGCCATCTTAGGCGAATAGTCTTTAGTCAAAAGAATCGACTCATTAGAATACTATAGTAGCTCTCGCCACGACCAGGCTATATAAATTTGCCGAACTCTATAAGCGGTCTTTGCCCGACAAAGTGTTCCTAACAGTCTGCCTATGTGATCGACTAGTCATCTCACATGACTCTATGGCACTTGAACTTGCCATCAATCGCATCACACTCTAGTCAAAACAAAACGCTTTCCTCAAAACAAAAGTCGACCAAGGTGAACATCTCACAAAGGAAAAAGGGAAGTGCCTTCAAAAGGGTATTATAAGAGGGGGAGATACAAATGCTAAGTCGGAAGGAAAGATACAAGAGTCATTAACAAGGGGCGAGAGTCGAGGTAAGGCCAACAACAATGTCAAAGATAGAGTTTTATAGGTTACCATCATCAAATTTAAAGAAGGAGCACGACGAAGTGAGGAAGAGAGGTATGAACGGTAACGCTTATGGTCAAAGAAAAAGGGAAATTAGACAACAAGGAAACGTCGGATGCTCAAAACTCAAATAACAACATCAGCCTAAACGGTTCCTAAAACTTCCTAATAAAATCAATCTTACAACCACATTACCTACAAGGATTCCTCAAGATAACTTACGCTACTTTACATCTAAGCTAATCTATGATACAAAGTACTTCACCACACTTGTGATTCAGCAATTCCCAATCACTAAACATTCACAACGACTTCCATAAAACAAGGTCAAAACTATTAACAAGGCTATACTCATACCCGACAAACGTCAAAAGGCAACAATAATCTATGTATGGCTATCAACATCCTAAAGGTATCTCTTTCCAAACTCAAATCATAAACATTACTCCATGTTTACTCCTAAGGTAACAACGCTCAACCTACTAAGCTTTAAAATCTCAAACATAAACAACAAAGCCAAGTTCTATAACCTTAGTATCATAGGCAACTCGCACTTAACACACAGAATCCACCAATCAATTAAACTCACTTTATCAAGGGACTAGGTATAAGAATCACTAAGTATGTCCCATCACACCACCTAAGTCTTTCCAACATCACAACCTCTCAAAACCAGGGTTATGGGTTAACCACAAACAATCTCCTCAAAAGTCAAATTCTCCAACCAAGGCCAACATTCCTCAAAAGAAAGAGTACTATCAAAAAGGCGTTAAGGGAGGATAAGCAAGGAACAAAGCACAACTTGGGAGGGTACAAGAGTCACTCCTAAGGAAAGAAAAGAGAGTTTAGAAGAAGAAACAAGCATTAAGAAGTAAAGAGTAAGGCAAGGTACACAAAGATGGAGGAATATCTTCGAGGAACAAGAAGCATTCTTCAAAGGTTGAACAAACCTTCAGTTTCCGGCACTAGGCACCAAGTCTTGATCTCCACATAGGTAAGTTCACGGTCATTGATCAAAGGGCACAACAATTATTAAATGACAATGAACAAACATGTTAGAACCTAACAAAGAGCAAACACACTACAGACTACCACCTTCGGTCCTTAAATCTACCCATCTCTCATTCATTATTCAAGGTCAAATTCAAGTTTAAATTTGGGGTACACGTGTGTGCGTCGGGAGCAACAAAGGCTCTGATACCAACTGTGAACCCCCGCTATAACGCGGAAAATGTTACTTATAAATTCAAGCGGAAATTAAGAATTTTTTTGAAACTTTTAAAGTTTAAAGCGCGGGTTCATTAAAACCTAAAACATAACTAGAGAATGCGGAAATAAATATTTAAATTATACAAACATGGTAGTCAAGGTGAGGGAAAATATATCCCTCGAATGACAAATGATAAAAGATGAGTCTAAGCAATTCTACTAAACCGACTACTAGTCCAAGGTGCTCGCTAGCTCACACGTCTAAACCCCACAAATGCATCTTCACAAACCTGTCATTCATGTAAACATGAAAGCCACAATCAGTGGGGAGTAACTCAGGGTTCTCCCAGCCACATTATGTCAAAACGAACATAACAAAGAACATGAACAAATAATCATATTAGATAAGTTATGAGTGAATCGACTTATAACTAAACATGGGATCATACGTGTTTAAACCAACAAGGATAAAAGAAATGATGGAATAAACAAGTAAGTAAGGCATAAGCAACAATAAAATAAATGGAGAAGAAAGACAAGGAAACAGACACGACCACTTAGCCACGAGCACGTATTTCAAGGAGATATGACCAAAGTAACCATCCACATAATGCAAGACATTTACTACTCTTAGACTATAATTTCCCCGGGTAGGACTACGATAATGATACGGTCCTAGTCTAAATCTGCATATTCTCGGGTGTACATCCCGATTCGACGTGCGCCAGCATAGCACGCACCCAAGACTCGGCTACTCATGGAGACCGAGTACCCCAATCGCCAGAACAGCACGAAAGTGGCGGAAAGACTAAGATAAGACTCACTTGCCAAAGACAAAGACAAGTGGCCCAAAACCACACTTGCCGAGAACAAAGACAAGTAGGCCAAACCCGTACTTGCCAGAACAGCACAAGTAGGGTGTAAATGCATGTCAAGCACATACGATGGTATTATGGCATTTCTACAAGAATACGACTCACTAGTGTAAGACCAACACAAAGTGTAGACGGAGTATCCGACATCAGAGGCTACCTTGAATGCATGTCCGAGATACCACACACAAGACTACATCCTAGACTCCAACCTCCTGGTAGGACAACGATCATATCGCCACTAGAAGGCCTATGGCTCACCCCCAGTGTCCGATAGGACCAAGACTCACACAACAGAACAATACTAGACATTATTAAGAATACAACTCACTACAAGTAACTATTTATAATAAATATCTCATACTTGCATTATGTTAATAAATATTCCATTTTATAATTTAACATGCCGGTTAAATACAATATAATAACCGATAATGACTAATTTACGTTATGTGAAATATACATGATAAATGTGACCAATTCAAGCGACTCATTTATGAGCCCATCAAACAAGTCATAAAAACTCAATACTTGAAGTCACAAGAAATCCATCAAGTTAGTCATGCAAAGTCCAACCATGTAATCATGTGAAGTCCAACATTTAAAACATAACAAGCTCAAAAGAAGGAAGTATGTAAATTCCCCATATAAATTATAGTGAACCCAATCTATAAAATATAATGAGCGGTAATGAATAAACGTTTCATTTCTCATTTACATGTTACTTGAACAAAGTATAAATAACCGATAACAAATGAATTAATTAATACGGAACACGAGGCAAAACGTAAACAAACCAAAATCCGAACCACCCATAAGCATATACGAGTCAATAAGGGAAAACTTTGGTCATGATACGAATAAAAAGCATAAACAACCATCATACACAAAGGATATATATATATATATTTATAGAACTTCAAACGGTAAAACGGGCGCCATTTACTCATACAGACTCCGAATCGAGTGATTCAAGTGGCTAAACCACCTAATTTTTCGACGCCGGTCTATCTGTCATATTTTCAGTGGCATTGGAAGTCGCACTGGTCAGATACGACGGGTTACATGCCAACACGGGTCACCCAAAATAGTCTCGAAAATGCAACTTTAGCAAGCTAAATGGGACCGTCTCAAAACTGAAACTTTAAGCAAGTAATGATACTAGTGACATATAATAACAACCACATCTAATTACCCGTCTCATAAGAAAGCCAAAGATACCATCTTTACTCAATTTAAGCAAGTAAAACCTTGTATAAATCCATCTTAAACAACTACACATATAATCTCATAAGAATCAGAATTACTAGCTTATAACAACAAAACATAACATATAAACATACAAATGACATAATACCGAGTAACCCATCACCGTTACCTCATTATTTCTTCAAAATGCAAGATTCCGACTCAAAACCATGCCGGTTGCCCAAAAGGAAGCTCAAGATCCGAGTTCCCAAGTAAGACCTCGAAAATCATGCCAAAAAAGTCACGGCCAGCAGCAAGGGTGAGGGAAAGTCAAGATCTTTCTTACCTAGGAAGATGGAGGGCGAAGAGAGAAAGAGATAGGCGCGAAAATCGTTGAAAACCGATAAGAAACGAAGGTTTTATGGCCATTTTAGTGAAAGAGGTGGAAGTTGTGTAACAATGGTGTTGTAGTTGTGTGTTTGTTGCTGAAAAATGAATGGTGGAGGGAGAAGATAGGGTTTAAGCTCTTATATGGGTGGAGGGAAAAGAGTAGGATGAAGGCCCAAAGTTATCTTAGGCTCAAACTATCATTTTAAGTCGATTTTACCCTAAAATACAACCCGGACCTACTACAAACTTAAGACGGATATATTTTTTTTTTATCAACATTAATATTATTTTACATGTAAAGCCGCATTTTTATAAAAACGGTTTTAAAATACAAATAAAATAATAAAATGGCTAATTAAATTATAAATGCCAACACGGAAAATTCGTGGGTGTTACATTCTTAGGTTATGATGATGTTTTTATCAATTAAAAACAATAAACCTCAAAACCCTAAAAAACTACCATAAAACCGGTTTTCATACCTTATGTGGACCTCCATTTTATTTTATCAATTTATCATTTGTCACACAATATGTCACATGTAGTATGTTACATGTTATTAATTAATTTAATGCATATTTATCAAATAAATATCATTTTTATACATTAATTAAATTACATATAATAAATTGACTAGTGATACTTGATCACATAAATAAAATGAGTCATATAATTATAATTCACAACATCTTGTAATTATAATTAACCATTTATTTTTATCTCTATTGTTTCACAAACAATAATCAATTTTAGTAATAAAGTATTTCAATTACTAAAATAAATCTTATTTAATCCCATTACAATAAGATATCAATATTCTCTCGCATAAATGAATTGTTCAATTTTAAGGAATTGATTAACTTGTATCGTCATACAATTAATCAACTTTACTGATAAGGGCATCATCCTTTAGGTGTGACCTTAAGGGATCAACTGACCACCACCGCCCTACGACAGTAACGTCAAACTGTAGCAAGCCAATCGTTACCCATTAATGTTGATCAGTTGACTATATAATTTATCATCCCGTTCGTATTCTTATTATGAGATTTAATTATGATATTAAATCATGTGATCGCACTATTGTTGAGGATACATTTTCCAATAGCTATGCTAGGAGAAACAAAGGGATGGGGAGTGACGACAGAAGAAGACTCTCTAGCGACTTCTCTAGACTTAGATTCTGATTCCGACTTCGTCTCCGACTCTGACTCGAATTCGTTGTCTTCAGGTTCTCCTTTGAACATATCTCCTTCTCCAGTGGTTACTTTGAAGAGCTTTCCTTGGTTGTTGGTCCATTTGATCGACTTTCTCCATCCTTTCTGCTGATTTGAAGTGGTGTTAGTAATTAGCGCTGTTGGGTTGAAATGGTCATCTTGAAGTATCATGGTAATGATCTCATCCTGTGCTGCTCTAACAAACCTATCTTCCCCAAACAGAAGGCTAACGGCATGTTCGTCTAAACAAGGTGTTTGACGAGTTTTAACGGTAGGAATCGTTTCTGGAGGGATGAAATAGCAATCGTGGAAGACCTCGATTCCAGCTAGTTGCATTCCTTTATAGTACCAAAGTTCGGGAAACCCGTGAAAGTATTCCTGACTCCCTTCTCTAACGAAGTATGTATTTAGGGTAGGGAGATAGGATCGCATTTGGATTCTTTTGTCCTTACAGTTCTGGAATTGGGTAAGCATTTCTAAGGCTTCTTCCTTCGTGGGCTTGTATCCCAATCGTAATGGTATCCTTTGAGATTTTCCTTCCTTGTAAGGTGCAAAGGTATTTTTCTTGGCAGGATTCAATGGCATTCCCGGGAAGTATCCCTGGAACATAAGTATGTGGTTGACCACTAAATTGGAGTATGGGTTGAAGTATAGCGGTGCTAGTTCGCTCTCCACAAGATTTATGCTCTGATAGCCCCCAAACTCATATACTGGGTCTGTGACTACTTGGTTGCTTGACATTTTCTCTATTACTGCCTTGATAGGTGACGAAGTGATCGTCACTACTTTGCCATCTAGAGGAATCTTAATCTTCTGGTGCAAGGTGGATGTTACCGCTTTGGAAGCGTGAATCCAAGGCCTTCCCAGAAGTATATTGAATGATGCTTAGATATCCACTATTTAAAAATTAACCTTTCGCTCGATTGGCCCTGTGGCTATAGTGAGGTTGACTAGTCTTACTACATTACGTCGCGTTCCATCATATGCTCGAACACCTTGGTTGGTAGGAGTCCAATCTGATTCTTTCATGCCCAACTTGTATGCTGTCTTTAGTGGTATGACGTTGACTGTAGAGCCTTCATCCACCAAAGTCATTGGTACGTTCTTTTTTAAGCATGTGACTGTAATGTATAGAGCGAGGTTATGACTGGCACCGAAGGGAGACAAATCTTCATCTGAAAAAGTAAATGGGTTACTTAGTTTAACTGAATCTTGGATGACCAAGTTGACTATGTCATCAGGCGTAGAGTTGTGCGCTACGTTCAATTTAGCCAATGCTTGTAGTAAAGCTTGACGATGGGGAAATGAACTCGCGACTAGTTGCCAGATTGAAAGATCAGCCTTTATCTTTTGCAGTTATTTTAGCAAGTGGTCAGTGGATGTATCTTCGCCATCACTTGGTGTGATGACATTGGCGTTAGTAACTGGACCATTAGTCGTAGAACCATTCTGAGAGAGATTTTGATATAGACGTCTTGAACGAGTAAGATGGTCTATATCTTGGTCCTCGCTAGCCTTGACTATATCCTCACAGGCTTTGACTAGGTAGTGTTCTGTGGGGTATTCATCTTCATTATCATCGGCTCATATTCCGTTGACGATACTAAGCTCTCTCAATCTGATGATCTCAACTTTTAGACTGATTATTTGCTCGACTAGGTTGTCAACTACCGTGATTACCTCTTGTATAGTAGACTCTTGAGATAGACTTGGGGTTAGTAACACGTTCTCCCTAGGTATGGTGTCGGTATTGCGTAGAGATGCTACTACAACTTCCAACTCTGAAACTTGCCTACTCACACTTTTTGCCCATGCGATGAAATCAGCAATGGTAGGAGAAATGGTTAAATAACTCCCCTCCTCTTCTAGTGCGTGAATCTCATCTTCGGCTGGAGAAATGAGGTGTGAACAATCCTAGGTGGATTCTTCATCTGTGATCATCAGAACTCCAAGAGGATTCTGAGTATTGTTAGGCTTACCTCCGGGCGGTATGGGTAAACAACCATCTTCGATCATATCCTGAAGGACATGTTTCAGTTTAAAGCTTTTCTCTGTATCGTGTCCCTTGCCTCTATGATATTCGCAGTATGCATTCTCATCTCAGAACTTAGACTTGTTTTCTGGGTTAGGTGTAGGTCCTATGGGTTGGAGCTTACCTTGTTTCATCAGTCTTTTTAGAGCATTGGAGTATGAATCGCCAATGTTTGTGAATTTTCTTTGTGGATTATTCTTCTTTGATGATTCAACAAGGTTAACCTCATCAGTTTTGCTAGTAGAGCCATAAGAATGACTCGTTGAACCTTGATATCCACGACCTATCGTCTTGGACAAGAGTCCTTTATGGATGTTATCTTCAATTCTCGTCCCTAGCACAGTCAGATCTTTGAAAGACTTTATGTTTTGGTACCTCAAATGGCTTACATAAATGGGCCTTAGATTATCCACGAACATTTCCACAAGAGTGGCTTCGTCTGGACGTTCAACAAGTTGTGTGCTAGTCTTCCTCCACCTACTTAGAAAGTCGGTGAAGCCTTCTTTTTCATTTTGGGTAAGAACCTCTAGAGTGCGCATATTAACTTGGATCTCAGCATTATCCACGTATTGTTTAGTGAACTCAATTGCGGCATCATCCCAAGTGGCAATCTTCTTAAGCTCTAAAGAGTAAAACCATTGCTTAAGAATGGTGTCGAGAGATGAAGGAAAGATCCTTAGGAACATCTCAGGCTTGATGCCTTTGATAGACATGCAATCTTTGAAAGCACGAATGTGGTTCTAAGGGTTTTCATGTCCCTTGAACTTTGGAATGTCAGTCATGTTGAAGTTGGTTGGCAATTGAGCATTCACGGCCTCATACTTGCGATTATTCTCCCTGTAGATGTCATCTCCCTTAAGGTACATTAGTTGCTCCTCGAAGTATTGGAGCCGCTTTTCAGTTCAGTAGGACCTAGTGGGGGGTTGATTTCTTGTTGTCTAACAGAGGGTGGAATGTTATCATGCACGCTTGCGTCAGGAACATCATTCTCTGCAGGAGGAAGTCTAGTTTCTACGACAACAATTCGGCCTTCAATAGCATTGAGGCGAGCATAAGCTTGGTCTTGGCTTGTTTGTAGACGGATGAGCGCAGCTAGGATTAGATCATTACCATTTACGGGTTGTTGGGGTTGACCATTAACGCTTGCGTGACTAGTTCAAGGAATTTTGGAAACTGGATAAGAGATCGACGAAGAATCAAAACACGATCGGCCATTTTAGCGCACTTACTCAAAAAGGACTCAACTTGTGAAGTGGGAGTGTGCCACTGTGTTAAGTGAGGTTTTAGAAATGACAAAGTTTTGAAATGTTTGTCCTAAGCCACTGTAGTGTATTTGTAGGTGTGTTGACTCGAAGTGAGGTTTTGAAATGGGTTTTGAGGCCCGAATTTGGACTGGACATTTGGACAGAGTTTCGACTCATTTTGCGCTAATTTAGGCCATCTTTGAAAATATTTACATTTTGAAAAGGATTTTATTTTACAAGAATTTCGTCATAGTTTTATTTATAAAATGGTGATCACGTATATGATACAGGCATACATACAGGCATTATAACGGTATGCTAAGTGCATTTAAAGGGTTTTGGTTTAAAAAAGGTGGGTTGCCATACCAAGCCATCAAACCCTGGTCTGTGGAGAGGTCCGTGCCAAACATGAGTAAGGTCGGTTCCTACTACATTTCCTCGAGTAGTGAAAGCCCTTGATACAAACATGAGTATGTACCATGGTATGGTTGACGTCAATCGCTATTCATCCTTAGGCCCAGATAAGAATTTGGACCGTCCAGACGGGACGATTGGTCGAATGGGTTGGGTTAAGCCTAGGAAGGCCGAATAAAACGACCTAAGAAGGTCGAGTAATGAAAACCGACAACTGTCTCGTATAAACAATTCCCTAACCTCGTTCAAGTTTCACCCTGGCTAACACGTAAGTGTATCATCCCCAGCGGAGTCGCCAAACTGTGGACATGGGCCAACCACGCCGCGCGCACCGCGCGTTTTGATTGTGGAATCGTTTAAGGCGGCGACACTTCCCACGGAAGCTTGGATAGGCAAAGTACGTCATGGGCCGTTACCGATTTGGGAGGCATTGAAACCAGTGAAAGGTTGAATAAGCCTGCATTTGTGGAGTCGCCACCACTTTTTATGGGAAATTGGAACCGTTCGAATACCTCGTGCCATGTCAAGACACAAAGTAGTGACATGAACACTAAGAACTCGTTACCCTTAGCATTCTATATCTAGAATGACTCTCATTGATGCCAATGAACACGGATGTTCACAGGGATCTGAAGTAAGGGGTGAGGGTACGTATTAGGAAGTCCTTTTACTGAACACCTAATCTCGCCCGCCTCGATAGCGGCCTCTACTAATGATTAGGGAAATCGTTCGTATTTGTTATGTTGTTGATTATATGCATGCAATATAACAAACAATAGATTGATCCTAGCATGTGAATTAAACTAAGTCGGTGAACAAATAATTAGCATTTATTAATGTCAAATTAGGTTTTAGGATTACTTACATGTGAAAAACAAATAAATAAATCATACATAATAAATACGATAAATAAATAGCGATAATTGAAATTACAATAAATTACAATGAATTAATTGATTTACGTCAAAAATATAATTAAGACGGACAATTCGAAGAAAAGAAAGGAAAATAAATAAAGTTAGAAAATATGGGCAGATTAAAGGTGGTATTACGATTAATAGTCAATTAATTACGCAATTAACGATTAGGTCAAAGCGAGAACGGAAATTCAGGGATGGAACTCATCTCGGAATAGGCGCAGCACTGCTGCGTCCCTTGGAAGAGGCGCAACTATCACTGCGTCTGTTCTTGGGTTGAGTTCTGGCTGTGAAGTCAGAACCGCGGTTTGTTAATCTTCGTTAGTGTGTTTTATGGTTGATTATCGATATTTAACTCAAGTGAAGGTGATTTAACATGTTAATTACATATGTAGCCATCATAAAAGCACTGAACACGAATTAAAACGGGTTAGAAACGAATTATAAACAAATTAAGACGAACTAGGTCTCTTTATGAAGACGGAAACGAACTTGAAAGAATTTGATAAACTGGAAATAAACGATGGAAACATATACAAAGTACGAATTCCAGAAACTTGATATGAGCGAATCGAGTCTCTAAAATCCGGGTTTGATTTAGTGACGAAAACCCGCAAATATTGATTATAAGGGATTTAAGTCGTAAATAAAACATGATAATAAAAAGGAATTTATTAAAATTTATTTATGTACAAAGAAAAGGGAGAAAATAAAACAAAATAGAACGAAAACAACAGAAAACCAAGGAAGAAGAAGAAGAGCAGAAGCAGCGGCAGCCTCTGGAAGAGGTGCAGCAGATGCTGCGACCCTTCAAAGAGGCGCAGCAGCTGCTGCGTTTCTTCTCGACGTCTGGTTGTTGCTGATCCGTAAAAAACGGTTTGATAAAAGGGTTTTAGAAGTCGATTTTAAGCATATTCTTGGCGTAAATCTTACAATAATGAGTACAAATAAAATAAAATACAATAAAAAGATGGGATTTACACCCTTAGACTTACATGTTTGACGAAACGAGATTGACTAAGTTAACGTTTAGTGATTGCTCGACTCGAATGTATGTAGAAAGTGCCCTC
The DNA here is from genome assembly GCF_048544455.1 of Silene latifolia. Taxonomy (NCBI): domain Eukaryota; kingdom Viridiplantae; phylum Streptophyta; class Magnoliopsida; order Caryophyllales; family Caryophyllaceae; genus Silene; species Silene latifolia. The sequence goes on from NC_133536.1 coordinate 74,737,322, forward strand.
GTTAGAGGATTTAGATTAAATTGATTGATGTGTAGTGGTCAAATTGGTCGGTCATGTAACGTGACTGGAACTCAGAATGATCTGAGCTTACGTGGTCGATTGATCAAGCACGTAGGCGTCGAAAACTTAGAGCACGGTCTTAGAATGCAAAGGGAGAAGAGAAGGGCGGACACTCGCGTGAAAAAAATGGAGGAACGAAGGTCCCTATTTATACTAAAAAAATGTGAAGAGTTTTGGAATGACTCAAACTTTGGAAAGAAATCACGGAAAAAATCTGAAAAGAGGCAGAAACGAGCTGGGGAATAGGCGCAGCAGCTGCTGCGATCCTTCCAAGAGGCGCAGCATCTGCTGCGTCATTTCCCCAGAGATTTCCTCCTGCGGAAGAAAGATTTCCGCATTTCTTTTATGGAATTGCGGTGGATCTCTACTTCCCTATTCCGTAAAATAAGATTTACAGGATATATTTTACCAAAAGATTTAAAATTAAATTATGGAATAAATATCTGGAATCTTCTAGGATGTTCCGACTCGGCATTTTAAACGGTTTCTTAGAAAATGAAGCGGTTTTTGACCCGGACTCCAAATGAACTCTAATTACTATCAAAACGACCGTATTGTCACGTAGATGACGACCAAGGGGTAGACACAAGTATTTGAGCTATCACTTGACGATAAACTTACGGACTGTCATAAATCGTTCCGCGTACCAAACATGCGGCCCAATCATCACTGGGTGGTTGACGGATGGTGTAGAAATGAGGTATCTACAAGTATCGCATACACGGCCGAGTTCTCGCTGGTACTCGGTCCATGTTTGATTTGTAGATCGTGGTTTGGTTGAATGAGTTGTTATGTTTTAGTATGCGTGTCTTGATGAGGTTCTTGGTATCGATGTGTGAGTGGTATGGTATTCGTGTGACGAATTTTGTGATGGTATAATAATTTGGTTTCGAATTGAGACGAATGTGAAATGTGATTTGGTGTGGATAGAAACATGGTAATCATATAGTACTAGTTGGTTGCATACGTCTTTTCTAGCGTTTGTGATTTCAAGTTATATTATTTCTGCTTTATACAAGTATGGTTACTTTACGTCTGTTTCGTGCATGCTCCTAATTGTTCGAAAAGGACGTTGATTTCTTTATTTAGTAGTTGTGTCAAAACATGTATACCTTTCGGCTGCAGTTGGTAGTGAACTTCGGGGACGAAGTTCCTTTTTAGAGGGGTAGATAACATCGCGGCAAAAGAACTTGCAAAACTTGCGAAACTTCATTAAATGGTTGCTTTTTAATTCTCTAAACTGTTGTTCTAATAACTTTCAGTTGTTGCTATTTGAACTATTTCAATTTCATCAGCTTTGTTTCTAAACGATTTAGTGGTTTGTGAATGGTAATAATGTAGTGGTTTCATGGTAGTTACAATCATGTCACGATAACCTTGTGGTTATAGGTATGTAATGGTAATAACTTTTGGCGTTACTTGATGATTGTATAAGTAATATGTGACCTTTCATGTTGCCTTGTGGCATTACGATTGGAGTGTGGGATGAACTTCGGGGACGAAGTTCCTTTTTAAGGGAGGGAAGACTGTAATACCCGCCCTGTTAGGGACCCGTTGACTGACTTGTTGACCATGAGAGGCCTTAGTAAGGGAGACTACATTGTCATCATAATGTGATACTCGACCTAGTAGGAGTCACTCGGCCGAGTAGTTGGGGTACTCGACCGAGTGCGACGTACTCGGCCGAGTATGTCTATACTCGACCGAGTACCTCGTCTGACAGTGTACTAATATTAAACGCGGTGACTAAAACATAATTAGTTTTGAAGTTTCATTTTATCATTTCTAAAACCTAAACTCTCTCTCCCAAGTCTTTCCTCTCACTCTACACATCTTAAGTAGTCTTGATCACTGATCTAGGAAGGGAGAATGTCTATGCATGAGGTCATCGAGTTGGGTTGTCTCTGCCATTGGCATCAGTTGTTCTTCAAGGTGAGTTTGTGAATTATTGTGTATTTTACAGTAGATCTTGAATAGCTTAGTGATATGGTATGATTGTTGTTTGTAGGATATGATATAGAATCTTGCTTCACGTGGTGTGATTGATGCGTTCTATGGATTTGAGGAAAGGTAGGGTTTCCTTACTCAGTTGATTGTATAATTGATTATAAGATGGTATTTGTATTGATTGATTGGTATTATTATTGTGATTGTGGTTGATTGCGATATATCTGGTTATTGGTTACTGTTGGTGAAGCCATTTTCGGGAGATGGCCTTCACACCCAAGTTCGCCCCTTGTGACTCCCGTCACAAGGGGGATGTGCACATTAATGATCTGGGTTCGCTCGTTTCGATGAGCAGGATTTAGGTGGGCAAGGCTGCTATCCCCCACTGGCGGTTTAGGTTTCTCGTTGCGATGGGAACCTGGCAGGGCTATATACCTTGGTGTCTTGTCGGTTAGTGGTTACTATTGGAGTTTGGAGGATGGTTACTACAGTTTGGATTGGTTTGTGTATTGGTTGTATCTCTGTGTTTTCTTATCTTTGTTATACAGTTGACTGACCCCGTTTATTGTTTTCAAAACTGTGGTGATCCATTCAGGGATGGTGAGCAATTGGTTTAGCAGGTATTCGATGTTGATGTTGCTTGTGGGATATGGACGAGATCGAGTCATCACGCTGTTTTAGTAGATGCCGCTGTCACTTTATACTTTAGTGGTTCTTTTCTCTTTCTTTTTGGAGTTGTAATCATTTTTTGTTATGTTTTATATAAACAAAAAGAATATATTTAATAAACGTTCTTTTATGGTCTATTTGATATACTTACCTCGGGCAACCGTGATGATAACACCCTTGCTTATTAGGGAAGGTCTTGTTAAGGCTCCTTGGTACGTGGGGGCGTTACAGTGATGGTATGTATATAAGATGTGTTTCAAGAGAGGAGGGCATGTAAATACTGGATAGGCTCAATAACTCGCCTATGGTGGATACTTGGCTACTTCAAGAACAATTGCCAAGGTACTACAAGGTGGGTTCTATTGGCCCTCAATGTTCAAAGACATACACTTACTAGTGAAATCTTGTGATGCTTGCCAATGAACCGGCAATATTTGGAGATGGAATGAGATGCCTCTCAATAATATTCTCGAAATTGAGCTATTTGATTGTTGGGGAATCGACTTTACGGGCCTCTTTCCAAAATTATGTGGGAATGAATATATCTTGGTGGCCGTCAATTATATTTCAAAGTGGATTGAAGCGGTAGGATCACCAACCAATGACTCAAAGGTAGTGATGAAGTTGTTTAAAAGCACAATTTTCCCAAGATTTGTAACCCCAAGAGTGGTCATAAGTGACGGAGGATCTCACTTCCGGAAGAGAACCTTCAAAGCCTTGTTGGAATCTCATGGAGTGCGATATAAGATCGCCCTTGCCTATCAGCATCCTCAAACAAATGTGCAAGTGAAGTTCTCCAATCGCCAAACCAAAGCTATATTGGAGAAGGTTACCAACAAGAGCCGGAAAGATTGGTCACAAAAGTTACCCGATGTTCTATGGGCTCTAAGAACGGCGTACAAGACACCAATTGGTACAACTCCATACAATCTTGTTTATCGCAAGACTTGTCACTTATCCGTTGAGCTTGAGCACAAAGCATGGTGGGCTTTGAAAGTGATGAACTTCGATATAGACATAGCCGGTGAGAAAAGATTCCTCCAAATGAGTGAACTTGAAGAGTTGAGATTGGAAGCAAATGAGAACTCAAGGATCTATAAAGATCAAACAAAGAAGTGGTATGATGCCAAAGTTGTCGACAAGAAGATAAGTGTGGGAGACCTTGTGCTCCTTTTCTATTCAAAGGTAGAAGTGTTCCCGAGCAAGCTCTGTTCAAGGTGGTCCTTTTAAAGTGATGGACATATCTCCATATGGTGCATTTGAGCTTTGGAACGAAGAATGTGGAAGCTTCAAAGTCAACGGTCAAAGAGTGAAGCGGTATTACCAAGGAGATGGAAGAGGTTCCATAGAAGTACTCTACCTCAGAGAACCCTTCCCCGAGGAGGAGTCGGATTGAAAGCTTTTCCAACAATGATAGGTTTGGTGGAGTTTCTCAAGAACCACCATTTTTTATAAATATTGCATGCATTTAGGTAGGACATGAGTGCATTTGGATCTTTCAACTTGTGCAAATTGGATTGGGTGGCAATTGTCACGTGAAAGTAGTTCGGTGGAAAATTGCGGAACACAAGCATAACCTTCGTTTGGTCCAATTCCCAATATGATGAGTCAGTTTGAAAGTGGAGAACAGGAGAAAATGGGCTAAGGGAAGAAGTCGGGCTTTGGTTATTCAAAAATGATGAGGAAATCAAGCAAAATCAAGAAATCGGAGCTCCCTGCCAGTAAGCCAGCAGCGGGTGACCCCACCGGCACAGAGCTCGTGTCAAATTGAGACTTGATTTTTTTTTTTTCGAATTCTTGTATTGGTGCTCCCTGCCGGAAGGAATTGAGCCGGTTCCCCTATCGGCAGCGAGACCAAATTAATTTTGACGGAATTTGTTGAATTTAAGTGAATGGGGTGCCTGTCGGTAGGCCAGCAGCGGCTAGGAGCACCCCCATGTTGAAAAGTTGTAAGATCTAGAGGAGGAGTGACCTCTGCCGGCAGCCGGCTCGGCGGTAGGTAGCACACATCTGAATCAAAATTAAAGGCAAAGGAAGAAGGAAAGGAGGTCCTTTCCGGTGGACCGGCAGCCGGTGCCCCCACCGACAGTGCAACCATTTCATTTTATGAAAGAATTCGAGAAAGATATCTAAAGGCAAAGGGACCCCTGCCGGTGGACCGGCAGCCAATACCCATACTGGCAGGGAACCCCAAATCAGATTTAAAACACCACGACGCATCAAACTCCCTCATTCTTTCTTCTTCTTCTTCTTCCTTAGTCTAAAAACTCCCTCTCCCACAAATATCCATTAAAGCACCACCAAACCTCCTCATACCTTCACCCTTTCAACAACCAACCACTCCAACAACATCACCAACCTCCACTATCTTAGAAAATGGGTACAAGGGGCGATAATGCGAGGGCTCAAGCGCAACTCGTGGCGGAGGTGGCTTCCGGCACTACACCGGATCTCGACTAAACAACTGTCGAATTTTTAATGGCAGTTCAAAAAGGTAAATTTATGCTTTTCAAAAATCGTCCCCTCACCCCGACTAGGTTCGTTTGTCACCAGTCTATGCGAAACCTAGGACTAGATAAGGAGACGGAGGCATTGTTTAAAGGGGTAGGTATGAAAGGAATCCTATAATGTTTGAGTTCCTTCCGATTAGACAAACACCTCACTATGGGAATAGTAGCCGCGCTACATTTCTGCATTATGAATAGGGACCATTCTATCTCCCTTTCTCGACTTGCTAGAATTTTCGGATTGGAGGATGACCGTCTCATAGGGTGCTCGCGGAAATAAATCATTCTCGGGTGTCGAAGGGCATCTCGGGCCTTGCTGATCAAATTGGGTTGAAAAAGGCGGCAACCTCATGTCACAATGCCCCGATAAGAATTTGGCAAAGATATATTGTCACATGCAGGATTGCATTCATGTAGATTAGATTGCATCGTACTTCAATTTGTGCATTTAGTTAGAATCATGTATTGCATCCTTATTTAAAAACACAAAAAATTCAAAAAAAAAAAAAATTCAAAAACATGTATTTAATTTCCGAATTTCCTCCACACATTTATTTCCATTGTAAAATATGTAAATAAATAAGTGTGGGGAGGAATTTCTATTATTTAAAAATACAAAAACATGTTTTTTATTTTCAACTATTCAAAAATCCAAAAATATGTTCTTTTATTTCAAAAATCACCACTTAACCCCACTTCATCCTTTTGTTTATTAGGATTATTCATACCTCTAATATTACATACATCACTACTACCCATATTCAACACTCTCTTACTAGTTTCCCCTTTTTCTATAACTCCATTACTTATACCCAGTCTGGACTTCTAAAGAGAATGAGTCACTGACTCCATAAAAGAAAGTCCTCCATGAGTAAACCTTGTTTTTTCACCAGCCTCAGTTCTCATTAGTTTAGTTATGAATCTTCTGGGCATAGAGTTTTCCACTATAGGAGTCTGTTGTACCAACACTGGAGTCAGGGCAATCACTGGCTCAGGTGATTCCTATGCTATCACAGGAGCCTCTGGTGATTTCAGGCCAGTCTGCACTACAGATGGGTTCTGCAGTATTTGCACATGTTTTTGTCTAATAGCAGGGACATTCTTAAGAGGGCCCCCTAACCTTTTTGGTTTCCATACCTTCTTAACCATCACTTTCTCAGTACCCTTTCTGCACTTAACGGCAAGGTGTCCTATCCCTTAATAGTTGGTACATGACAAAGGGAGCCAGTCATATTCCACCTTCAGAGTATGTATCTTACCTTTCTCATCAAAAAATTTAATGTCATTTGGGAATGTCTGACCAATCTCTACTTCAATCATAATATGGGAAATCCCAAGAAGTTTTTGTGAAGAGTAGCATCATCACATTTGATGAATTTACCCACAATCCCAGATAACTTCTTAAGACTATCCATACCCCAAAATTTCACATCTAATCCAAATAATTTCATCTAAATAGGTATCTTCTGAACATCATGCTTAATTAATTCCGTATCAGGGGTCCATTCATTCACAATTACAGGTTTGTTATCGAATAAAAGATGGCCATTATTCAACACAAATTGTTGTTGTTCTTTTGTTTTAAACCTGGCGAGGAATATACATTGGGGAGGAACGAAATTTTGTCAATACCCTGTGCTTGCCAAACCCTCTTCGCAAAACCAGTTAAGACAGAGCTAGGGGGATTCACACCAAGTACATAGCAGTAAACGGAAGTACACCAAAAAGAAATCTCACCAGCGACATCCTCCATAGTAATTGTTACCAACGACGTCCTCCTTAGTAATTGTTACCAATAAGGAGATTTTTGCTCTGGAATAAAATAGTGTTGTTTCGTTTGTTAGAAACTAAAATCAAAAATAAGAATTGGAATAATGTTTGAATTAACTTGTGTGATGATTAGGCTGTATGTACTAATAACAGCTTACATAGGGGAGGCAGGATTTGGTTAATATGGGACCCAAATTATATTGAGGTTCAAATCTGTGATATCACTATTCAGAGTATACATGCTAGAGTAGTGGATAAAGCAAGGGAGAACAATTTCTGGTTTACAATTGTGTATGGATTGAATCAAGCTGCAGGTAGGGAGATTCTCTAGAATAGGCTAGGACACTACCATAGTGTCATTTGTGGGCCACGGATTGTAGGTGGTGATTTTAATATAACCTTGGCTAGAAATGAACGAATAGGAGGTGCACCTCTCATTAATACTGAGATCAGACCATTACTATAGAAGGTCAAGATTGTCAACTTGATGACCTTAGTGCTAGGGGTGCCTTCTATACATGTTCAAATAAACATGAAACTAGTTCTAAAATCTACAGCAGAATAGATAGAGTGTTGATCAATGATGACTGGGCAACCATGTTCTCTGACAGTTATGTGCATTTCTTACCCGAGGGGATGTTTGACCATTGCCCTTGTCTTATTAAATTTGAGATGGAAGCTCAGAGAAGAGGTGCTCCCTTCAAATCCTTCAATATGTGGTCAATGGCTCCTGGCTATTATGATATAGTGAAGAATGGATGTAGTATTGATTGCCAAGGGACTGCTATGTATAAGGTGGTCGCCAAATTGAAGGGACATAAATGTGAGTTGAAAAAATTGAACAAGGATTAGTTTGGTGATATTGAGAACCTCACTCATGTTGCTGAACTATCTCTACTGCAGTTCCAGGAAATGTTGGTGGTGGATCCTCTAAATGATTTAATGTGTCAGAATGAAAAAGTGTGTGCTAAAGAGGTGGAGGAACATAGGAGGGCAATGGATTAGTACCTTAGCCAGAAAGCCAAATGTGACTGGATAAAGCATGGGGGATGACAACCTCTATTATTTCCATGCTTGCATAAAAAGAAGGAGGGCTAGGAATAAAGTTTTCTCCAAGTTGCTGATATGAATAATGTCTAATGCTCAACCCCTAAGAGCATTCAAACTGCTTTTGTGGAGTACTATCAACTCCTTTTGGGTATCTCTATTGAAGTTAAGCCTATTAATAAGAGAGTGGTGAAAGCCGGAGATTGTTTAACTGAGGAACATTGCCTCTTGTTAACTGCTCCAGTCACTGATGATGAAGTTAAGAATGCTATATTTGATATCCCTGGAACAAAAGCTCCTAGATCAGATGGGTTCAGTAGCCAGTTTTTCAAGGACAACTAGAATACTGTGGGCCATGATGTCATAGCAGTAGTTAAAGGGGCTAGACATTATGGTAAACTCCTGAAACAATGCAATGCTACTATTATTACTTTAATCGCAAAAGTGGAAATGCCTGAGTCTGTGTTATAATTTAGGCCTATAGCCTGTTGTAATACCATCTTTAAATGTTTGTCCAAGATACTGTGTAATAAAATTGGAAGGGTACTACATGCAATCATCAGTCCCAGTCATGGTGCTTTTATAAAAGGTAGGGATATTGTTGGGAATATTCTCATTTTCCAGGATTTGATTAAGTTTTATAAAAGGAAAAGCTGCTCACCCAGATTGTTAATGAAGCTTGATTTATAAAAAGCTTATGATTCAGTGGCTTGGCCTTTTATTATGGAGATGTTGCAAGCTACTGTCTTCCCTGATCCTTTTATTAGGATCCTGATGCAATGCATTACCACTCCCACTTATTCTATCTCTTTGAATGGGGAAACCTTTGGCTTTTTCAAAGGAGGGAGAGGGCTCAGGCAAGGAGATCCCTTATCTCCCCTACTGCTCACCCTGTGCTTGGACTACTTAAGTAGGATGCTAGGGGTAGTGCAGCAACATAAGAGGTTCAGGTTTCACCCTCTATGCAATAGGATGCAGCTATCTCATTTATGCTTTGTTGATGACTTAATCTTGTTCTGTAAAGGGGATAGGACTTTTGTTGTTTTGATGCTGAGTGCATTTGATCATTTTTCAAAAGCATCTGGTCTGGTCATGAAGAAAGGGAAATATAATTTTTATTATAATGGGATAGATGAAGCGTTGGTAAGAGAGATTGAGCAGTAGACAGGGATGAAAAGAGGGCAAGTCCCTTTTAAGTACTTGGGAGTGAATGTGTCTCCCAAGAGACTATCCATTCTGGACTGTCATTGCTTAGTGGAGAAGATAGTGGATAAAATCAGAAGTTTGGGGTCCAGTAAGCTTTCCTATGTAGGCAGGGCTGTGCTGATAAAAGTTATCCTCAGTTCCCTTCATTGTTATTAGGCTAGAACTTTTATTATCCCCAAAACTGTTATTGGCAAAATTGAAGCTATTTGTAGATCCTATCTATGGCATGGCACTGAAGAGAGTCCTTCTCTGGTATCTTGGGCACATATATGTCAACCTAAGAAACAGGGGGCGGTTTGAGATTTAAAGATCTTCATATATGGAATGTTGCTGCCATTGGGAAATATGTGTTGTGGGTGGCAATGAAAGCTGATCACCGTTGGGTTCGTTGGGTACATGCTTTCTATATCAAGAATTCAGAATGGAAGGACTATGAACCTGGGAGTGGCAGTAGTTAGGCTTGGAGGAAGATATGCCAAGTCAAGAGTATTTATAAAGCTAACTTATTCTCTGATTCAAATGTAGAGCAATACAGTATCAAAGCAGGATGTCAATGGCTTAGACCCGATGGGTATAAGGTTAATTGGTATTCTTGGGTGCTCAATAGATATATTATACTCAGGCATTCTTTCTTGTTCTGGTAAGTGGCTTAGAACAAATTTCTAACTCAGGACAGATTAGTAAGAATGCAGATTGTGCATGTTAACTTTTGTTACCTGGGTGGAGAACTGCAGGAGAGCCACACCCACCTCTTTTTCGAATGCAGGTACAGTAGGCTATGTTTAAAGCTGGTGGCAGACTGTGCATGGTTGAGTTGTCTGTCAGTAATTGTATTCTATGGTGGACATAGTGGAGACAGTCTTCTGCGTGGAGTAAACAGGTGGTGGCCATGATTCTGGCTTGTCTTATGGCTCACATCTGGTTTGGCAGAAATCAGTGCAGGTTGGAGGGGTACATTTTACACCCACAGACTCTATGCAACAATGTTAAAAGAGAAGTGAAGATGACAATTAGTCAGTATGATGTAAAATGTAGGAATAGTCGTGTGCTAGATTGGCTGAGATACATTAGCATTCATTAAGAGTCAATCTTGTTTTAGCATTATGAGATGGAATGAGATGTAATATGTGATGTAAGGGGCACATTTTGATTATAATGAGAAGCTTACACTTTCCCCCAAAAAAAAAAATCCACACTTCATCCGTCATTGTATGTTGTAAATATCAAGTGTGGGGAGGAGGCAAAAAAAAAATACCAAGTTATTTTATTTTAAGAAAAATTTCAAAAACAACAAAAACAAATTTTTAATTTCAAGAAAATTTTCAAAAATACAAAAACATGTCTTTTATTTTTCCTATTTCCTCCCTACATTTCGTTCTATCGAGGACGATATCCATCTTAAGTAGGGGTGTTTACTGGTCCAAAAAACCGGATTATAAAAATATCGGGAACCGGAGACCGGATAAAATACTCCTTATTTAATAATTATATAATAATAATATTTTATTATATTTATACGAGTTATGTTGAGACGGAATAATAATAATAATAATAATAATAATAATAATAATAATAATAATAATAATAATAATAATAATAATAATAATAATAATAATAATAATAATAATAATAATAATAATAATAATAATAATAATAATAATAATAATAATAATAATAATAATAATAATAATAATAATAATAATAATAATAATAATAATAATAATAATAATAATAATAATAATAATAATAATAATAATAATAATAATAATAATAATAATAATAATAATAATAATAATAATAATAATAATAATAATAATAATAATAATAATAATAATAATAATAATAATAATAATAATAATAATAATAATAATAATAATAATAATAATAATAATAATAATAATAATAATAATAATAATAATAATAATAATAATAATAATAATAATAATAATAATAATAATAATAATAATAATAATAATAATAATAATAATAATAATAATAATAATAATAATAATAATAATAATAATAATAATAATAATAATAATAATAATAATAATAATAATAATAATAATAATAATAATAATAATAATAATAATAATAATAATAATAATAATAATAATAATAATAATAATAATAATAATAATAATAATAATAATAATAATAATAATAATAATAATAATAATAATAATAATAATAATAATAATAATAATAATAATAATAATAATAATAATAATAATAATAATAATAATAATAATAATAATAATAATAATAATAATAATAATAATAATAATAATAATAATAATAATAATAATAATAATAATAATAATAATAATACTACGTAATACATGTATTATAGACTCCACCTACCATTCTACCCTTATATATACCCCCACCCATACTCCCCTATCCTTATCATTTCACTCATCACATTTTCCACCACAAAAATAGAGAGAAAAAGGGAGAAAAGAGAGAGACTGGAAGATATGGAGATTTCGCCCTCCGCCTCGAGTTCGTAAGATAAGACCGTCTTATGCAAGCCTTTATGTTAATTATTTTATACTATTGATCCGCCTCGACCTCGACCCGTCTCTGACCACCCTTGACCGTAGGTTTGACAACCGTTGACCACCTAAATCTTTGTTTGACCGACTATATACATGATTATAGCTATTTTGTGCGACGGTTTAAGATGGTATTTTGACCTACCATTCGTGACTGTTTTCGGCGGACCTTGGGTGGGTTGTGTCGAGGGTAGTGAGGAGGAGCTAGTGGTGGTCTTGGTTGGTGGGTAGAGTAGTTGTGATGGTCGAAAATCGAGGCCAAAGGTGGTTGTACTACTTGTTTTGTTGTCATTGATTATGGGTCATGTGGTGGATGTTGCGGCTGTTGTTGGTGGTTTCTGTCATCACCATTGCTGCTCCTAGACCCACCGTGGTCAGGGGAGGCCACGATGGTGGTTGGCGTGGCCGGCCGTGGCCGGTGGCGGCTGTGGTGGTGGTGTTTGTGTGGTGTTGCGGGTTGTTGTTGTTGTAGCCGTGTTGTTGTTGTTGTTACTGGCCGTGGTGGCTGCCGGCTGTGGCCCACCATGGCTGGTGGTGGTGGCCACGGTGGCGGCAGTGGGTGATGGTGATGGCTTGAGTTGAGTCGGGTTTTTGGGTAGTGTATAAGACGTGTTTATTTAGTCGTATACGTATTTGTATAAATATATTAGTATATTTATACGTATTTATATAAATAAATTAGTATATTTATACGTATTAGTATACGTATTTGTATGATTAGATGAGTATATTTATACGTATTTGTATTATTATCGTATTTTAGGAAATGAGTTTTGTGAGATGGTTTTACGAGACGGGCCTAGCTTGTGTGACGGATTGCTTATGCGGATTTGTTGTGAGGTAGGTTTATCCTACTCAGTTTTCATTGTTGCATTTATTTATAAAATGAGTCTTTTATCATTTATTTGCATTGAGTGAGTCGGTAATTGACATGTTATATGGTATATCGTTTTTATTGTGTTGTCTAGTATATCGGAGGACATGGTGGTTTGATTTGTTACCTGTTTTGGAGATGTAAGACGGTTGGGAGACCGTCTTGCGCTTAAGTCGCCTCTTGGAGCTTTTCACTCCAAGAGGGATGTGCACATTAATGGCTTGAGTTACAGAGGGACTCGTGTGGTTGAGACACGACATCTGGCAGAGGATCTGGTTGGCTTCCGGACCCGATACGTCTAGGCGTGTCTCGGTACCTGTTTGTGGTTATCGATATATCTGGGCGTGTCCTGGTACCAGTGTGGTTGTGGGTATGTCTGGGCGTGTCCCGGTACCTTGGTGGAGGTTGCTTGACAGCGTTTCATTCATATCATGGTCATGTTGTATGCTCATACACTCGAGTCGTGTCACACTTTATTTATTTAATTAAAGAAACTGACGTTTGTGTGTCTGTGTCGTTGTCACCTATCTCTTTTGGGGTGGCCTGTGTCGATCCTGATGATATCCTTTGGTCATATGGGGATCAGGTTAAGTACGCGGGAGACGGGTTGAGCTTGATGATATCACGGGACGAGTCTAGTTGGCTAGAAGAGTATAGATGTCACGAGTTGTATTTTATTTATTCATTTGTTTACGTTTATGTAATTCATTAAACATTACATTAATAAAACGTTCTTTGATTGACGTTTTGAAACCCTACCTAGGGAAACCGAGATGGTAACGCTCCAATTATCTTGACCGGATAGTTGGGGTGTTACACCGGACCTGCCTAGTTAAACTCGAACTCGGACCGACCTGGTTTTACGGTCCAAAACCCGGACTGAACCAGATGGACCGGACATAAGGAAAAAGATATTTTTCATAAAATTTGCTTTTCAAATACTAAGAATCAGAAGCAAAGTTAAGATAAAAAGAAAAAAAAGCCAAACAATAAATGTAAAAGTTATAAATTTGTGCTTTTAATTTAAACACTTAATAATTGATAAATCTTTGTCTTGCGTCCATTGACTTTGGGTATTCCATTCTTCAACGGTTTAGATGACAATTTCACCAAACTCTTCATCCATATTCTCATATTACCTAAATCTGTAGAGTAAAAATGCACATTAAAATTAACAAAAGTAACGTACCGTAAATACTACAATAATCTATAAAATCTTATTAAAAGGCTAACATAAAAAAAATGTGACATGGCGCGTTTAACTGTGACGTGGCAACTTTTAATGTGACATGGCAAAAAAAAGTGACATGGATTACCAATTTAAGAATATTAAAAAAATATAAGTTAAAATATAAAAAAAAATAAAAGGTATAAACACAAAAAAGAAAGAAAAAAAAAATATTGTAAACCATTGATCTCCTCTCATAATTTTTGTTTTTTATTTACCTTATTTATTTAACCATTATTTCCTTTATTTAATGAAATGACCTTTTAACTTTCTTTTCATCATTACTATATATACTCCGTATTGTGGACACGGGGGACCCACGGGGGCACTTGGGAAAATAAGCTTTTGCATTTGTGGAGTCGCCACCAATTTATTGTGGAAAATTGGAAACCGTTCGAATACTTCGCGTCATGTCAAGACACAAAGTAGTGACATAGACACCAAGAACTCGTCACCCTTAGCATTCTATGTCTAGATTGACTCTCGTGGATGCCAATGAACACGGATGTTCACAGAGATCTGGAGGAAGGGTGAGGGTACGTATTAGGAAGCTCTTTTGATCGAACACCTAATCCCGCCCGCCTCGATAGCAGCCTCTACTAATGATTAGGGAAATTATCTATACTTGATATGTTGTCGATTATATGCATGCAATGCAACATCCAATAGATTAATCCTAGCATGTGAGATTAAACTAAGTCGGTGAACATGTAATTTAGCATACATTAGGTCGAAGTAGGGATTTAAGGTTGATTATATGTGAGAGCAAACAAATGATAATAAAGAGTAATAAACAAAATACAATAATTAAAATTACAATGATTACAATGGTTCAATGATTTACGTCGAAAATACGTTTAAAACGGATGATTTGAGAAAAGAAAAGGAAAATATATTAGGGTTAGAAAACGAACAGATTAGTGGTGATATTATGATTAATAGTCGATTAATACGTAATACTAATAAACTAGGTCAAAACAAGAACGGGGGTTCAGAGACAGAAGTCACCCTGGAACAGGCGCAGCAATGCTGCGTCCCTTGGAAGAGGCGCAGTGGTCACTGCGTCTGTTCCAGAGATGAGTTCTGGCTGTGAAGCCGGAACTGCATATTGTTAATGTTCGTTGGTGAATGTAATGGTTGATTATTAATATTTGACTCAAGTGAAAGTGATTTAACAGATTATTTACATGTGAATTGGTCATAAAAGCGATAAAGAACGAACTTAAATTAATGAGAATTAATTATAGCGAATTAAAGTGAATTACAGACTTATTACAAATTAATTAGGTTTAATTAATACAGATTAATTAGGTTCATTTGTGCAATTTAAAGAAGATGGATAATGATAAACAGATGAAATATACAAAAGGCGAATTCCAGAGACTTGATATGAACAAATCGAATCTCTAAAACCCGGGTTTGATTTTAATGACGAAAACCCGCAAATATGGATTACTTGGAATTTAAGTCGGAAATTAAAGGGTGATAAATAATTATGAATTATGTGTTATAATTATGAATAAAATATGAAGGAAATAAGAAAAGACGAATAAAAGAAACGAATCAACAAAGAACAAAGAAAGAAGAAGAAAGGCAAAAACTGCGGCAGCCTCAGGAAGAGGCGCAGCAGATGCTGCGAGTCTTCGAAGGGGCGCAGCAGTTGCTGCGTTTCTTCTCGACGTCTGTCTTCTGTTAATTCGTGAAAATAGGTTTGATAAAAGAGTTTTGTAAATCGGTTTTAAACATGCTTTCGACGTAAACCTTACAATAATTTATTCAATAATAAAACATGGGATTTACAACCTCAGACTTACATGTTTGACGAAATGAGATTAACTAAGATAACGATTATGGATTGCTCGACTCGATTGTATGATGAAAGTGCCCTCGTAATAGGAATTCAATTAAATTGATTTGATTAATTGAGTGAAGTTGGTCAAATTGGTTGGTCATGCAAAACGAGACTGGTACTCAGAAGGATCCGAGCTTACGTGGTGAAAGTTCAAGCACGTAGACGTCAATAAGCAAAGAGCGCGGTCTTAGAATGCAAAGGGAGAAGAGAAGGGCGGACACTCGCGTGAAAAATATGAGGAACGAAGGTCCCTATTTATACTAATCACACGGAGAAATTAGGGTTACGGTAAAACTTTGGAAACAAATCTCGAAAAGATCTGAAAATACACAGAAAAGAGCTGGGGAAGAGGCGCAGCAGCCACTGCGACCCTTGGAAGAGGCGCAGCAGGTGCTGCGTCCTTTCCCCAGAAGTTTCCTCCTGCGGAAGAAAGATTTTCCGCGTTTCTGTTATGGAATTGCGGTAGATCCCAACTTCCTTATTGTTTAAAATATGATTTCGGGATATATTTTGCCAAAAGATGAAAATATTACAATATGGAATACAAATATAGGGAATATTCCAGAACATTCCGACTCGGCATTTTAAACGGTTTATTAGAAAATGAAGACGGTTTTTTACCCGGACTCCAAATGAACTCTAATTACTGTCAAAACGACCGTAATGGCGCGTAGATGACGACCAAGGGGTAGACACAAGTATTTGAGCTATTACTTGATGATAAACTTACAAATTGTCACAAATCGTTCCGTGTACCAAACATACGGCCCAATCATCACTGGGTGGTTTGTTGGAGGTGTAGAAATGAGGTATCTACAGAGCCCCCACTTTGACTGAGGCTTGGACAAGGCGAAAGTCAGAGTATAGCCATCAGGTCAATCGAAGATTACAACCTGACGACTATGGCGACGCGAGGCGGCTAAAGGGGTCTGAACCAAGGACCTGTCGTCGGGAACATTTTAGAGTATGTCGACTATCGGGAAGGGTCGTTTAAAGTCCATTAGACTACGTAAGGAAGCGCGCCAGCCATAGGAAGAAACCATACCTGAGACTTCTTTCTTTGTCGAACTCCGAGGGAAAAAACGTAATATTGAGAGGCAGCAGAACGTCGGTAGAAACTGCTGGGGAGAAATCTGCTTACGTCGTCTCAAGCGAACTCCGGCAAAAAACTTGAGATGGAATCTACTTGCGTCGGTCTCAAGCGAACTCCATGTCTCGAGAAGAATAATCGGCTGTCATGAACTCTCGCTGGGAAAATAATTGAGGCGTGTCAAAACACCGTCAAAGAAAACCTGCTCGTTATTGCAAGCGAAGTCTTGATAAAGTACTGCGACAAGTCACAGTCTGCTCGAAGGTAAGGTACTGCGACAATTCACAGTCTGCTCGAAGGTACGGGTCCAGACAAAGAATAAATATCAAACGGACCAAATATACGATATATTGTGTTGGAGAAGAGGCGCACCAAAGATGGGCCCACGAATAACGAACTTGTAACGAATTTTTGAAAATTGAATTAGAGGGAAGCTGAGGAGGAGGTGCAGCACCAGCTGCGTCCTTTCCTGGGTACGTCCCTGTCTGAGTAAAACTCGACAGAACCCGTGTTTATGTTATTATAACAAAACACAAATTCTTCTTAAACTCTCTCAAATTCCAATGACATTCCGCCAAAACTTGATCAAAATCTTGCATTAATCATGACTAATCGAGGTATGTGTCTTATTCTTGTTTAAACATCCGTATTTTGCTTAATTTGGATCGAAAAAATTAGGGTTTTCAACCCAATTAATTCGAAAATTTGGGGCTTTTCCCCCAAATGGATTTGCCTTGTGAAATTGACATTAGAAATGGATAATTGGTAGTGCAAGGAACATGACCATGTATTCTTTTTGAATTTTCGTTGAGTATTGAGCATTTGAGTAAAATTAAGACGGTTTCTCAACTCTTTCGAAAATTGCTTCGAAAATGGCTTTAGGATTGCCCATTTGTTATGAAATTTGGTATTTAGGATCCTTGTGTGATGGGTAAACTACCTACCATCTCGGATTTTTGATTTACGATGGCTTTTTCAGGACACTTCCCTAGGGCATAATCGTCGTTATAGCGAAATGCTGCCGAAATTTCGACACAAACCCATTACTAAGCTCGAACATAGACATGACTTGACCCAGTTTACCACACGAGCAGCCAGGTTTTGAATGAAATGGCCAAAGATGGCGAGAAAAGGCCATTTTCGCAGCTTGAAAGGCTTGGAATTTACTTTGACCGAGGCTCGCCGTCACTTGACGCGGCCTAATTTGCTCTAATTTTGAAGGTGACATGGCTTCTACGTCGGGGAGGGCTCCCATGGATGTGGTGACTGACTTCAACCCTTATCTGACTTTTGAGGAGGTGTTAGAGGAGGCGTTTGCTGAGCAGGCTGCTGAAGAGGAGGCCCCGAGGCGGGCTAACGTCGGACGAGGCGGTCGCCAGCTAGCGAGGGCACCTGAGTGGGCTGAGAAATGGGATGGTCACCATCTCATTTGGGCAGCGGACAGCCACCTGTCTTACAGGACGGTGAAGAGTTTGGTAAGTCTCGAGCTTGTCATTCTCTCATCATCTTTCCTTATTTGTTTGCCGTTTCATTTCTCCTTTGCTTTGAGCTAAAGATAGCTTTAGGTCGAATCGATACAGAAGGTCGGGAACTTGAGGTCCTTTTCTGGCTACACGACGATGATGGAGGTCTATGGGAAGCTGTCAGAGGAGGAGCAGGCCATCATCGAGCTTGGAGCTTTCGGAGCCTTGGTGGGAGCGTGGAGGGAGATCAAGGAAAGGAAGCTTCAGGCTAACCTTTGCCTAATTCGAGCCTTCCTTGATCGGTATTGGGACACGACCTCGACCTTTCACATGCCTTTTGGTGAGGTCGGGGTCACGTTGGAGGACCACGACATGATTTCTGGTCTGCCGTGTGGAGAGGAGGCTGTGGTGTGGCCGTCGACGGCCGTGAGGGTGGACTCGGCTGAGGTCAGGAGGCTGATTGGTTGGAACCTGGTGGCGAGCGTTGTTGTGGTTCCCGGGCTAGTGCCGAGCACTTACGTCAGGGATTACTTTGCGGGTAAGACCCCGGCGTTGGTGACGATGGATGGGAGGGAGGTGGCTCCTTGATGTGACCATAATTGGCGCATATTTAGCCCCCGAATTACCATTGTTTCCATGCTTTTTAGTGCCTATTTGGGTCATTTCTTATCTTTAGTTCTTTGTTTTGCATATTCTTTGAGATTTTGATCCCTTGGTAGGAAATGAGTAAGAATCTTGCATTTTTGTGGCAAAACGAGGCTAAATTGATTGTATTCAATGACCAAGCATCAAGGAGAGACAAGACTAGAAGGCCTTTGTACATATCATAGTAGAAGAACAATGTTGAGAAAAGGATCCTTGAGTCCCCTAGGAAATCCCCAAGGAATTTATGAAGAAAAGGGAAGAAAAGAAGAAGAATTGAAGCTGACCAACAATCCGAACGGATTGTACCAAATCCGTCCGTCCAGCCCAATCCGAGCGTCCCACCTTGGAATCCGCTCGGATTCCCCCAGCACAATCCGAGCGTCCCTCTCCCGAATCCGCTCGGATTCCTCCGGCCCAGATCCGGCCGTCCGACTCCAATCCGCACGGATTTCAAGACAAACACGATTTTCATTCTTCAAGCTACGAAAAGAGAAGCCCTTCTCTCAGAAAATACCGGATTCTCCTTGCTCAACTTAAAAAGTGTAATTACTAGTTTAGCCCTTAGTTAACCCTAATGCATCCTCCCTAATTTTCACTATAAATACCCCATTAGGCTAATTAGAGGAGCATGTTCTTCTTATCAATAATTAGTGTAGTTAATATCAATCAAATCTCTCTTTAATATTGTAATCAAGTATTAATCAAGTTTTAATCCAAGTTTTAGTTCTTTAATCTCTCTCTTGTTCATCCTTTATTTTGGGTAATTGAAGATTATTTGGGTTATTATTGGGAGATTGACAACCACTCAATCTAGGATTCAAGTACTTCTATTATTCTTGCTTTATTATTGGAATCATTAGTAGGTATAATCTCTTAATCCCTTTTTAATTATTGTTAATTACTTTCATTTATTCATCATGTTTCATTATGTTAGTATGATTGACAACCTTTCTAGCATGATCAATATGATAATGAGTGAGTAGTCTCTTAGCTAGGGTTTAATGGGTGATTAGGGGAAACCAACATGGGGAATGATTCATGCTTAAATCAATATGCTTTCATATCTTATTTGCTTGCTTGTTTTGATCTTAATACATGCACATGTTATATTTGATGAAATGCTAAGCCTATGAATCCTTGCATTTACTATCATCTTCTATCCTTTCAACTTGACTTGTAAGACATAACCCAACTCGAGTCTTGTTAGACCATGCATGTGTTGAGTAGGAAAGATTAAGTCGACTTGTAGGTGTTGTACAATCTAATCGATTCGGCTCCGGGACCCAAACTTTCCTAGGATTGTAAGATATAACCCAACTCAATCCATCACAACAATAATTGCTTGCTTATAATTTGAAAACATGTTTGTATGATCATATCCCATGATTCCCCTATGAACCCATGACACCCTAGTGCTTTTAATCAATTGTTTACACCCCTTATTTTATTCATCTTGCTAGTTTATTTTCATTGTTATTTTAGTTTAGTAACCTTCTACATCAACCCAATTTATGACACCCCCTAGACACTACTAGTTACAATAAAATTCTCATTTCAATACCCGTCCCTTGGGATCCGACCTTTACTTGCCTCTTTACTAATTGTAGAGTTGTTTGTGGAGTATAAATTGTGTTTTGTATCGACCATTGACCAACGAACACATATGCTTAATTGTGAACACGAAATGGCCTCGATCAAAAATGGCGCCGTTGCCGGGGACGGTGTTTAATTGATTTAAGATCTCTTTTATTGTTATTAGTTGTGTCTTTTTCACCTTGGGGAAGTAAAACTCCTCAAGGTTCGTTCTAATTGTTTTTGAGTTGTTTGATATTTTGCATGTCTAGAAGGTTACAAAGAGATTTGTTACCTTTTGACCGTGAAATCGAAAGAACCTTGACGAATAATAGGAGACTTGTTAGGAGGAATTTGGGAGGTGTTGGTGAAGTTGTTCAACCCACTAGTGAGTTTGTCAATCCTTTCGCAATAGAAGGAGAAGAAAACCCATTAAACAATACCACACAAAATCCACCTACAATGCCTAAATTCTCGTCACACTCTATACCCACCGAGGAGGATCTACCAAATGGTACTCCTACCCCGCAACATCTCACCGGTAATTTTATTGCCAAGTCCGCCTTCATCCAACTAGTTGAGAGGAGCCAATTCGGGGGAATGCCTAGTGAGGACCCTCATTCTCATATGGAAACCTTTTGCGATTATTGTGAAGCTATCTCTCAAACGGGCGTGACTCAAGACCAAATAAGATGGGTCTTATTTCCTTTTTCGTTAATCGGCACCGCAAAGCAATGGTTGAAGGGCCTTGATAAGGCCACCCTTGGAATAGATTCTTGGAAGAAGCTAGCTCTAGCTTTCTACAAAAAATTCTACCCACCGGAAAAGACTAACATGCTAAGAGCTCAAATTACGGGTTTTAAGCAAAGGGATGAAGAATCTTTGTATGAAGCTTGGGAGCGGTTCAAAGGTATTTGTCGCTCATGTCCTCACCATGGACTTAGCGAATGGTTTTTAGTGCAACAATTTTGGAATGGTTTATATGAAGATTCAAGGAACATTCTCAATATGGGATCAAATGGAATGTTCACCGAAGTTGATGACAATCAAACATGGAACAAGATTGAGGAAATGGCGGTCCATAATTCACAATATAGTAGGCCTCGCAAGGCTACTAGAGGAGGAAAGTATGAAGTGGACTCCGTTACTCAATTGGGTGCTCAACTTAGTGCTCACATTGACACAATCAACTTGAAGTTTGAACAAGCTATGGCTAGACTTGAGGAAAACTCAAAATCATCGAAGCATCATGTCAATGCCATGACGGCATCCTCATCAATCCCAAGTGGGATATGTGAGAATTGTGGAACTTTGGGTCATGACTCAAGTGAGTGTAGGGGAACAACCGAACAAGTTAATGCTTTCCAAGCTTACAAAAGTGGTACCCCTTATTCAAATTTTTACAATGAAAACACCAAGTTCCATCCAAATCTCTCATACAAAAGCCAAAATGTTCAAAACCCTCAAACAACATACACTCCACCACCCATGAGAAATCAAAATCAAAGACCCTTTTACAATCAAAACAAAGGTTACCAAAATCAAAATCCATACAATCACCAAAATGACCAAGGTTTTGATGTCCAAAAAGCGGTCCTCCAAATGCAAAAGAATCAACAAGAATTTAGAAGTCTCAATTCCTTTTACGGAATTAATCAAAAGAAGAAAGTTCAAAGAAAAATGAAGACAAGGCCAAAGAGAAGGAGCCCATTGTGATTAGACTTCCTTTTCCAAGTCGTCAAGCCAAGCCCAAATTCGATGATCAACTTGGAAAGTTCATGGAAATTGTGAAGAATTTAGAAGTCTCAATTCCTTTTACGGAATTAATCAATCACGTACCGGCCTATGCAAAGTACATGAAAGATATCCTCACAAAGAAGAAGTCGATCCGGAAACTTGAGACTATCGCCTTCACTAAGGTGAGTAGTGCAATACTTCAAGGGAGTTCACCTCCAAAGTTAAAGGATCCGGGAAGCTTCTCAATACCGTGTACCATTGGCGACACAACGATCAACAAAGCCTTATGTGATCTAGGGGCTAGTGTGAGTGTCATGCCGTACTCGGTGAGTAAAAGGTTGGGAATGGGAGAGCTTAAATGCACCAATATCACTCTTCAAATGGCCGATAGATCGACGAAGACACCATTAGGGATATGGGAGGATGTCCCCGTGCGAATTGGGAAGTTTTTCATCCCGGTGGACTTTGTCATTGTTGATATGGAGGAAGATTCCAACATTCCAATCATCCTAGGAAGACCTTTCCTACACACCGCGGGTGCGGTGATTGATGTGAAACATGGAGAGCTCACTCTAGAAGTGGGAGATGAAAGCATAACTTTTAATCTCGACAAGACCATGAGAGCTCCTCGTTTGCATGAGCCATGTTTCATGATTGATCATTATAGCCGAAAAGATGAAAGGAAGAAATCGGAACTCCAATGGAGGAAGAAAATTGAAGATGCTCCATTCAAAGAGCAAGTGAATTGTGACAAGGAGAGCTTGCAAAGCTCATCAAAATCAACCAAGGAAGAAGAGGATGGCCTCATTGGCCAAGAGAAGAAATTGGGAGAGTTGTCTCCATCTAAGCAAGAGATTTTCAATGATCAACTCAATGAAGTTTGTGGTCTTTGGGACGACGAATTTGAAGGGATCTTTAATCCCTACATTGGGCATGCCATCGATCATGATCAACAACAAGGGCCACGGTCTATTGAGGACCTCTACCATAACAATGAACAAGCTTTTGATTACTTCTTCAAGGTGTTGAGCAACATCAACAACACCTTGAACATGCCCCCTTGACATCTCATCAAGAATGAGAGTTTGGTGGAGTCCTCCCTAAACCACCACTTGTAAATATTTCTAACTCCCTAACTTACATTTCAATTCTTGTATTGCATTTTTGTCATTTTTGGATTTTATTTACTTTGATCAAAATAATTGTCATGTAAGAGAGAAGTGAGGGAGGGACTAACGATTTCAATTGATGTGTAGTGCTTTACCTTAGTGTGGGGATGGGAATTGCCTAGGCTATCCATGCCTTAGTAGTGCCCCCACAATGAAGAGCACAAGAAATGAAGAAGAATGGAAGAATGGTAAAGGGAAATGCATTGTGCACGAATGAAGTGAATCCGGGTACAAAGGACCAGAATCCGAGCGGATTCCTGAGAATCCGCCCGTCTGCAGCAAATCCGAGCGTCCTGCTGAGAAGACGCCCGTCCTGGGCTGAGCTGAAATTGCAAATTTCTTGACTGTTAAGGAATCCGAGCGTATTTCTGGAGAGACGCCCGTCTCACAGAATCCGTCCGTCTTTTATACAAGACGCCCGTCTTGAAGCTGAAGAAAACAAAGAAAAATCTCTGGACTGAAATCCGTCCGTCCTGCACAAAATCCGCCTGTCCCTCAAAAAGAATCCGAGCGGATTCCCCAGAATCCGCCCGTCTCTAGGCGGGATTTTGAAAATTTTGAAGCTGCAGAATCCGCACGGATTGCGCCCAATCCGCACGGATTATCCCTGCGTTCTGAAATTGTCGACTTCTTTATAACCCACCCCACCTTCATTCATTCATTCATTCACTTACAAACACTACCCTAAACATCAAAACCCTCATCCTCTCCATCACAAAAACAAAAACCCTCAACAAAATCCACCAAAATCAAATCAAACCATCCTTCAAACAACAAATCAATCACTCCATCTTCAATAACAATCAAAACCAAGAACAAATTCTTCAACCTTTGAGTCGATTTTTGATTTCATAAAGGCAAAGTCTTTCACCTTCAAATCGATTTGGGCATTCTACAAATTGAAGATTTTTGATTCTTTTCTTGGTTAGTTCATCAAAGGCAAGGACAAAGGGAGAAACAAAGGCACCAAAGGCAAAGGCTCTCTCTCAAAGGCAAAAAGCTCTCCAAACAAAGAAAGCTTTGGCAATGGTGGTAGCAACACCAAACTTGGAAGTGCAACAACAACAACAACAAACTTCTATGGGAGCATCACCTTCTACTCCGGTAATCGATCAACTCTTGCATTATCCGGAGGTAACTTTTATTTCCGATACCCATAGAAAGACATTTGCCAAGTTTGCTTTGAAAACAATTCAAACCACCAAATTTATATGTGAAGATGCTTTGGAGAAATTGGGTGTTCTTGAACAAACAAAAGCCTTTTTCAATGCCATGGGTTTGAAGAAATTGTTTGAAACAAAGGAATTGACATACCCCTCCCTTGTCTTGGAATTCTTAAGTTCTTTAAAAGTGACAAAAGTTGAGAATAGGGAAAATCTTGAGTTTCGTCTAGCTAACACTAGTAGACGCATTACCTTTAAGGAATTGGGTGAAATTTTGGGTCTTAGCGATGAAGAGAAATATTATAAGCAATATGGGAAGTATGACCCGAGCCTCTTTGGGAGGCAATCTCCAGGAAGAAATTTGATGATTTTCATGCTTGTCGTGCTCTTTTGGTCCATCATCCGGGCATAAGAGTATGGCACAAAGTTGTGGGAAATACCATAATTGCTAGGAAAGACACCAATCATTTCACAAGACTTGATTTTATTCTTCTTGAATCGGCTTTAAATATTGGAAGAATTCATACCAAGCCTTACAATTCTTTGAGGCTATTGGTTGATAGATGGCTCCATGTAGATAGTGGGAAGAAGGGTACAACCGTTATTGTTAATGGCGGCCTAGTCACGGTCCTAGCCAAGCACTTTGATCCTAATTTCAATAAGGATAGCAAGTACAAGGCTAAGGAAGGTGGCCATCTTATTGATATGTCTATCATGATTAACAAGTTTAAGTGGGTTGCTCACAATCCCCTTGACACCAAGTATGGGTGGCTTACTAGTGAGGCTCGATCATTCACTTTACCCGCGAAGATTTGTCGTCTAAGTGTCCACCGGACCAACTATTTACTTCCCCTATCCGAAGAAGCCGAGTACATCATTCAACAACAAAAGGGTGATCATGAAACCCCCTCCTCTTCCATTGTTATACCGCCTTACCCCTTTGTGTATGAAGAGTTCAAACCACAAGGAGTTGAATTGGGAAAGACTATGTCACTCTTCTTATGCAAGCCATGCACAAGCAAGCTTATGAAGATCGGAAGAATGCATATTTGGCTCAATATCCTCCCTTCTTACATTTAGCTAGGCAAGGACTCCTTGATCCATCTTGTCCTTTGCCTAGTTGGGCGGATAAAGAAGCCTTGTTTCCGGGTGCATCAAGGGACGTGGTGGAAGACAATGAGGTTGTTGGAAATGGTGAAGAAATTGATGATAATATTGAGGAAGAAGCAAGTGGAGATGAAGAAAGAGATGGTGAAGATGATGATGAGCAAAATAATGAAGAAAGTGATAAAGAAAGTGCCAAGGAAAGTGGCAATGTGACCATTTCTCATGAGGGAAGTGATGATAGCATGATGGAAGACTAGCCTTGGAGACTCCTACACTCCCATGGTTTGTCTATATCTCTTTGTATCTTATTTCATTTTGATCATTGTTGGTTTAGTCCTAGCAACATCAAAGGACTCACACCTCGGTACCATTGAGGTGTTCTTTATTGTTCCCATTTTTGAAAATCCAAAATGACAATCTAGTTTCATGCATAGCATAGTGTGTGCATGAACTATACCCATCCTTGACATTAGCAATAGTGTCTTATTTGGTTTGGGGAAGTTAATGCATACACAACGGGAGGTAATCTAAATTATCCTCTCCGTCATAACAAAAACCATGCATCATGTAGTATAGCTTAGTGTAGAATTGCATTTAGTATATAAATCATGCATCATTTTTGCATAATTTCCATCATTTTGGCCATTGAGGACAATGCCCATATTAGTGTGGGGATGGGAATTCTAACACTTAACTTCTATTCAAAAAAGCAAAAAAATTGAAAAAATTGAAAAACCAAAAACAAGTTCATTTCCTTTGTATATATTGTCTTGTATATATTGTGCTTGTCTTATCCTTGTTCACTTTGATTGACTACGCCACATCCGAGACATGAGGATATTGAAGACCGCATGGTATGATCTTTCCAATCTCCTTTTTCCTCTTTATGTTAATGACTATGTGGCTTTATTTTGATTGATGCGGTATAACAATGTGAACTTAGGATTGCATTTAGTTTATATGCCATATTAGTTGGTAGAATCATTTGCATTAGGATGTGTATATGTTAGTTGCATCATGGCATGTAGTTTGCATGGTTAGAAAAATTTTGCGAAACCGTCTACTTGGGAAGCTTGACAAGTGTATATAGGCCCTAGTAGATGCTTTTTATTCTTAAGACTTTGCTTGTTAGAATGCTTGTAAAACACCCTAGGATGTGTCATGCTAGTATCCTTTGACCCATGGTTTAAGGCCTAGTCAAGAGTACCTTGTGGTGTGATAACTCCTTGGCTACCGTTTATTCCAAGGTGACCCTTGAAACCATGCATACATCTATCATTCATCCATGTTCTACCATACATTTTTGTCATCAAAGGGAATGGGCACAAAAAGAAATCAATTTGAGTTCAATGAAATGAAAAGTGAAAGAAAGTTTGCAAAAATGCATCAAATGAAAAGAGGAGCAAAAAAAAATAGAACTCCTAAGCTTCAAATACAAGGCACCCTCGTTACTAATTGGGGTGACTTTGAAAATGTTCAAAAAGAAATGCAGAAAAATTGTCAAGTATTGAAATGCCAAAAGTCAAAAAGAAATGGCAAGAAAGTGTTATCAAATGTCAAATGCCAAATGAAATTGGGGGGAAAAACAAAAATGAAAGCAAACTCCCAAAATGAAACTCAATTACTATCGATCCCTTTATCCATCGTATCCATTTTTGTGCATGGTAGAGAGGGGACGACCCTTCTTCTTGTCTAGGCAAGAGGGGGAATTCCGCGATCCTCCAGTGTTTCTAACACCATAGGGAGTCTACTCTTGACAAAAGCATTTAACAATTGAGGACAAAGGTACCCTAGCTTGACACAACTTGGAGGTGATTTATTGGTATCCTTCTAGGCTTAGTAGTTTGAACAAATTGCATCTATGAAGGATTGTGTACCCTTGAATTGCTTCCCTTGTAGATAATTTCCGCCACTTAGATGAGGAAAGTGGCTATTCTTTTGTAGATGCATCCATTACTTGATTTTGTGTGCTTAATGTTTGGATGTGTCGCCATTTTGGCAAGACCCACCTTGCCTTGCAAGAAGGCATCCTACCTCATGGTTGTCTTGTTGTGAGTTGAAGGGGCGGAGTGAGACCCGCTAATTGTCTCATATCGGCTATTATTATTAGGTTAGGTTAGTATTGGTCCTAGTCTTTGTCACCTCTTTACTCGGGACGAGCAAAGGTTCGGTTTTGGGGATATTTGATGTGACCATAATTGGCGCATATTTAGCCCCGAATTACCATTGTTTCCATGCTTTTTAGTGCCTATTTGGGTCATTTCTTATCTTTAGTTCTTTGTTTTGCATATTCTTTGAGATTTTGATCCCTTGGTAGGAAAGGAGTAAGAATCTTGCATTTTCGTGGCAAAACGAGGCTAAATTGATTGTATTCAATGACCAAGCATCAAGGAGAGACAAGACTAGAAGGCCTTTGTACATATCATAGTAGAAGAACAATGTTGAGAAAAGGATCCTAGAGTCCCCGAGGAAATCCCCAAGGAATTTATGAAGAAAAGGGAAGAAAAGAAGAAGAATTGAAGCTGACCAACAATCCGAACGGATTGTACCAAATCCGTCCGTCCAGCCCAATCCGAGCGTCCCACCTTGGAATCCGCTCGGATTCCCCCAGCACAATCCGAGCGTCCCTCTCCCGAATCCGCTCGGATTCCTCAGCCCAGATCCGGCCGTCCCGACACCAATCCGCACGGATTTGATGCAAAGACGATTTTCATTCTTCAAGCTACGAAAAGAGAAGCCCTTCTCTCGGAAAATACCGGATTCTCCTTGCTCAACTTAAAAAGTGTAATTACTAGTTTAGCCCTTAGTTAACCCTAATGCATCCTCCCTAATTTTCACTATAAATACCCCATTAGGCTAATTAGAGGAGCATGTTCTTCTTATCAATAATTAGTGTAGTTAATATCAATCAAATCTCTCTTTAATATTGTAATCAAGTATTAATCAAGTTTTAATCCAAGTTTTAGTTCTTTAATCTCTCTCTTGTTCATCCTTTATTTTGGGTAATTGAAGATTATTTGGGTTATTATTGGGAGATTGACAACCTCTCAATCTAGGATTCAAGTACTTCTATTATTCTTGCTTTATTATTGGAATCATTAGTAGGTATAATCTCTTAATCCCTTTTTAATTATTGTTAATTACTTTCATTTATTCATCATGTTTCATTATGTTAGTATGATTGACAACCTTTCTAGCATGATCAATATGATAATGAGTGAGTAGTCTCTTAGCTAGGGTTTAATGGGTGATTAGGGGAAACCAACATGGGGAATGATTCATGCTTAAATCAATATGCTTTCATATCTTATTTGCTTGCTTGTTTTGATCTTAATACATGCACATGTTATATTTGATGAAATACTAAGCCTATCACTACTACAGAAATCATGAAGGACATCGGACTTCTAGACACATGGACATCGGATTATAGGCCGATGTAGAGTTCAGTCCCGTCCATATGGGGTGTAATGGACATGGGACTTTAAACCGATGTCCATTAATATATGCACATCGGATTTTTAAATATATCCGATGTCCATATGAGTAATGAACATCAGATTTTAACATTAATCCGATGTCCATATGTGTAATGTACATCAGATTTTTATAGAAAGCCCATGTCCTTTGAAGCTAGAATTACATCGAACTTTTATAAATCCATTTGTCCTTTATATTTTTTTTTTTTTTTAAAATTTGAAAAGAGCAGGCCAATTCATATTGCATTACACCAATTTGAATGCCAAAACATTAATACAAAACATGCGAATCGCCATTCAACCAAAATGATCGATTTCAATTAATAAAACCGATCCCAATCAACATACAACGCAACCGTCTCCGTCATCCGAATTCAACAACTAACGAACAACAACAAAGGGCATAACAAATCCCAGCCAACATAACATATGGTCTTGCAGATCATGTAATCAGTTTTTCAAAATGCAACTACCTAATACATTACTACGCTAGCTAGCTATCTACGGCTAGATATTGAGAAAATAGTTCGCCCACAAGTCCCGAACCTCATCTAATTCTTCTTGTGAATATGGCGTGGTGTCTTGAAAAACCTGTAATGCATATTAATGACAATGGGGCGATCGGACATGGCCTCACAAGGGCAAAGCTTCATATAAGCTAATAATTAAGGGCATTCTGAAAAACCGGAAACATAAATATTTTAAATCTATGAACTCCTACATTGACAATATAAGATGAGGGCATTCCTGAAAAATGATCTCTCTTCCTTGCTTAAAAAAAATACGAAACACATACGTTCAATAAGATAAAGAGACAACAACAATGGAATCAAATCCCTACACTCTTTTGTGATGGTGAGGAGGAAGTTACTACATACCTCTCAGACATTAGAACTTAGAAGAATGTAGAAGATCAATTAAGATGAGTGTTCCATCAAGGTTCATCATTGTGTCTAATATCAACACTCTGTGAAATGGATTTACGCAACAAGTTCGATAAAAATAACTTAATTATCTCGTGAGTCTTTGCAAAAATACGGAACAAAAGATAGATTCCCAAGCTTTGCCAGGCTCAAGATGTACCAAACCAAAAATCACATATATCTAGATATATCCAATGAAGGAAGCTGTTGAGTGTAGCCTATAAAAAAATTTAAGTAGACCAGGCCTGGAGTGTTAGTGTTTGCTTCATTAAGCTTTAATTAAAGTAAGACTTCTAGTAACATATTGGAAAACTTGAGACGAGGTGGACTGGTATGAAAAATAGACCAACAATTGTATAGGTCACTCACTAATTTTAAAAAAGCTCGTGCAAAGTCTGCTTCAGAACATCTCCAGCAGCTCACATTGCACCTGAAAAACAACATTTAGAGGAAAAGCATTAATCAAAATACAATTTGTCACTCAAGAAGAAAATCAAAACCCTCGAAATTGTATGATAAACAAAACTGAAATAAAAAAGTGTAAATAGCAAAAGAATATTATTAGTGTGAGTTGAAAAGAGTAAATACCAAAAAAAGATATGGCCGCAAGGTGTACCAGTAGGGTGTTAGAAGATCACTTAGGCAAGTGCCCTTGTTCTTTTGACCTGAAAACAGAAAACATAGATACAAAGAGGTAAAACAGAATGAACTAATTAAAAGCAACTCAATCAAATAAGAACTTGGGCTATAAATTGAGACCAAATATTACCAATTTCAGGAACAATATACCGACATTTACCCGAGTATATTTGGACATTTGGGTATCCTTTTCGTTTTCACCGCAATGGAGCATAATGAATAAAAAGGTAGAAAGTCCAGCTCCCTTAGCTTTCTTATTCTTTTAGGAAACAAAAAGCTCTGCAGAGAGGAACTTCTTCGATGTCCAAACAACAAACCACCATGAAAAATACAGGAAAATTCACTTCGGCACATCATATTAGTAGCACCTGATAAGTGGATTTACATTCTAGCTCAAAGAATTAATGAATTACTAGTAGGCGACAGGCGTAGCAATACCTGAAAATAATTATGTGTTTAGGTTTACGGCCCTTGCTCGTCATAAAGAAGTCCTTTAGTAGCTCGCTGAAAAATAGAGAATTCTTTAAAAACATCGCAAAGATAACCGAATATACCCGATTCGGGTATGATTAAGCTCCAACAAAAACAAAATGCAGACTAGACAATGCGATGTACGAGCAATGATATCAATGCATTAACTAGTTACCTCATGCTACAATCGTCTTCTCCATTCTCCAATGGTTTGAACAATGAATCTATAATCTCAGTTCTTGGAGATTGAGTTCTTAGAGAGATTCTATATCTTGAAATGAGTGGCCATGATAAAGAGCCAACAACTTTGTTATTTTAGAAAAGCTGGAAAAGAGGTGTGATCGGGATGGTCACTAGTTTGCAATGATATTGTTTTGGGTAATTTTTGATAGTACACCAAAAAATCATACACACATAAACATCATCATTTGGCTCTTATTATCATGAAGATGAAAACATCCACAACAGACCATAGTTACCACTACCAACTAAACCTAATATAAATGTGACACATGAAGCACAATACATGACTGCTATCAATGAATATGCAAGATCATTTCCTAAAATAAACCACACTTTTCTAGCCTACCATTGCTCTAAATAGCTACTGTACTTTTTGATCTATCAGCCTACTCGGCCAGCTATGTAAGCCGAGAAGAAATGAGAACAAATCCATTAGAAGGCTCATAAATAAGTGGAAGGGAATGAGATTGACATAAGGGTACAAAACTTCTTGTCATGAGCAATAAATCGAAAATTTGACGGATAAAAGAATCCATTATTCATACAAATCACCATAAAGACACTAAATTCTTATAATACAAAAAGTATGACAAAAAGATGTACAAATGTAAGGCATTAGTTCAGTCATTCAAGCTCGAGTTGTGACCTGACTCAAAAGTCAAAACAACCATACCTAGTTCATGCTCGATCTCCAACTATCACTAACATCATCACAGAAAGTGTAAGATCAGAATTCCGAAAACTTATAATACAACAAGAACAATTTAAGTGATTACTTCAAAGACAATAACAATTATCATTAAATAAAAAGAATAACATCATTCAGCATCCTTACAAGTTACAACTAGATAAGCATAAGTGTAATTACCCATAAACCCTAAAATCTAAAATCAAACCAAATAAAAGTATACCTATAATTAAGGGACGAAGTAGTACAAATGACATATTGGCGGTCGGCGAGCTTATTCAATATAGACTCTACTTCAAAACTAAAATCACATCAAATAGAATTCTTATATCAATAGTAGAGCATAATGGAGCTGGTGGTGGTGAGAAAACCCAGAAAACTAAGTTAAAAATATGAATACGAAATTAGGGTTTGCCTAATTTTGCAATTCAACTTTAATAAACAAAACAAAAATCCAGTAAAGCATACAATTAGGCAGATATAATCAAATACTCAATAATAATTAGTCAAATATACATTATATAACTCACTAATCGGAACCTATTCACCAAAAATTGAGATTTGAGATTTGGGGGAAACTCTTACATTATATAACCAAACGCTCACAGGACGATAAGGATGCTGCTTGCAGTGGAGCGGTCTGACGTTGTCGGCATTGCCGCGTGTTGTTGGCCGGAGCGAAGGTAGGAGTGAGTGAGAGGGAAGAGAGGAAAGGGTATGAGTGTGTATGACGATATGAGTCATGAGGATAGGGTGTTGGGATGATTAGATAGTGTATAAAAGATTAGATAGTGTATAAAAGAGAATTAGGTACCTAACCGTTTTAATAGAGAACGGTAAGGATAGGGACCGTGCTCTTTGTTTAATCAAGGAGAACGGTTCTGGATATATAACCGGTCTCTTTTATATTTTAAGACGGTTGGTCAAACCTAACCGTTCTCTTTGTTAATGTACGAGAACGGTTTGCGCAAACAACCGGTCTTTATTGGAATCCTATATGCCCGCCAAACTAAAAATAACAAAGTGACCGGTTCCGCTATCAACCGTTCTTAAAGGAGCGTTCTCTTTGCCTTAAATTGTAGTAGTGAATAGATTGACTCAGTATGCTAGTGAAAATAATTTGGGGCGGGGGAATTGTTTTCATTTTGCGCCCAAATTGAGGATTATATGGACATGGGTTGTAATTTAATCCGATGTCCATTATAATGGACATGGGTTGAAAATAACAACCGATGTCCATATAATATAATTACATCAGACTTTTATAAAAATACGATGTGCAAACTTATTACATCTGTTTTTTCAAAAATCCGATGTCCATCCACTGATGTCCTTGATGAATTCTGTAGTAGTGTATGAATCCTTGCATTTACTATCATCTTCTATCCTTTCAACTTGACTTGTAAGACATAACCCAACTCGAGTCTTGTTAGACCATGCATGTGTTGAGTAGGAAAGATTAAGTCGACTTGTAGGTGTTGTACAATCTAATCGATTCGGCTCCGGGACCCAAACTTTCCTAGGATTGTAAGATATAACCCAACTCAATCCATCACAACAATAATTGCTTGCTTATAATTTGAAAACATGTTTGTATGATCATATCCCATGATTCCCCTATGAACCCATGACACCCTAGTGCTTTTAATCAATTGTTTACACCCCTTATTTTATTCATCTTGCTAGTTTATTTTCATTGTTATTTTAGTTTAGTAACCTTCTACATCAACCCAATTTGTGACACCCCCTAGACACTACTAGTTACAATAGAATTCTCATTTCAATACCCGTCCCTTGGGATCCGACCTTTACTTGCCTCTTTACTAATTGTAGAGTTGTTTGTGGAGTATAAATTGTGTTTTGTATCGACCATTAACCAACGACCACATATGCTTAATTGTGAACACGAAATGGCCTCGATCACTCCTCCTCCTTGTACTGCGGAGCAGAGAGCCCGCCTGTGGCTCTGGTGGTTCTTGTCTTCACTCTATCTTGGAGACAAGGGGGAGAGGCTGTCGACAAAGCTTCTTCCCTTCCTTTCTGACCTGAGTGACCTAGGTCATTGGGACTGGGTTACTCATGGCTTTGCGGTCCTCACACGCTACATGAGGGCCATTGTTCGTCTTGAGCTGTTGGAGAAGGGGAATGCTCCTGCTACTGTCGGTCCTGGACTGCTGTTGGAGGTATGAACCTTCATTTCGTATCATGAAAGATCATTTCTCCTTCTTTTATCGAATCGTGAAATATCATCATCGATTGTCTTGCTTTGCAGGCGTGGGTGTACTCCTACTTTCCGGGCTTCGCACCCAAGAGGACGGAGCCTAGGCCGAGGGCTTACCCAGTTGTTAGGGACTGGGTGATGTGTCGTAGGAAGAGCCAGCGTTCTTCTTACGATGTCTGTCGACGGGGCGTGAATGCCTTGAAGTTGAGTGACGTAAGTATTTTTATCACTTTTCCATCATTATTTACTCCTTGCTTCTTAGAAGCGATCATAAGAATGGCCTTTTATTTGCTTGTCTCAATGGGTGCCCAGGCCTTGGGTGGACTACCCTGATGCCCCTCCTTTCGTGGCTGAGGTCCTTCGACCTAGGAGCTTGAGTCGGTTGCTGTTGAGGACGTCTTTGGGTCCAGTGTGGTATCTGGGCGACAACTTGACTCATCAGTGCTCTCGTGACATCGATCCTCCTCGGACGATGTTTAGGGAGCCTTCTGACGCTGAGACGGAGGCTGACCTAGCAGACGTTGGTGGCAACGCTCTTATTCTTCCTGGTGAGGAGTACTCTCTGTTCGTTCGCCAGAGGCTGTCGTACTGGCCGGTCGTGGTAAGTGTTTCATTTTCCCTTTATGAATTGACTTGACAAAATGATGAATGATCATCGAATAAAGACTTCTTTTGAATTTTGCAGAAGGTTAAGGAGGCGGGCGTCGAGCCCTCAGCGTACCCCGAGAACCTTGAGTACACTGACGCGGCGGGGATGACGACGATCTCCAAGCTTCGCGACTTCGGCGAGACGGTGACAGATGCTGGCCTGGAGGAGTGGCAGCACTTGCTTCGGAGGGTAAGCCCCCAGCTTCGGTTGACTTTTATTGTTGTATAAGAATACATTTGTCCATTTTATTGAAATTTTTGTTTATTTGAAATGCAGGTGGCGCCGTCTCGACAAGTGGCGCTGTGGAGGGTGGCCAACCGGCTACTGGCTATAGCCATCGAGGCACTTGCTGGTGGCCGAGGACGACAGGTATAAACCTCTCATTTACTTTACTTCGAATTTTATTGTAATTTTCTCGCATTTTAAAATGATTGAAATGAGGCATTCCTTTGTCATTTGTAGAGGGAGCACGACCTGGAGCGGGAGCTGGCACAGTCCCAGGAGGAGACGGCTCGCCTGTTGAGTGAGTTGGAGGTTAGGGACGCCGAGATCGCTGCTCTCGAGGCTAGGGTCACTGAGCGAGGTGGCGACCAGGAGTAGTCGTCTTTGTTTTTTGTTGTCATCGGCTGTGTTGTATACATTTTGTACATTTATGACTTCATTTTGGACTTTTTGGACTTTGTTTTGGGCAAGAGCCCCCAGTTTGATGTACATATAGCATTTTGATTGTATATATGATGGCCTGAGTGCCTTTGCTGCTGGGTTGTTTGTTTGTTCCTGCAGGTTAGCTTAGAACAAGTTTGGTAGATGACGGTTTACGCCGTCATGCTGCCGAAATTTACAAAGAAACTACACGTATACATATATTGTACATATGGCTTAAATTAGCGCAAAACGAGGAAAAGACCTAAATAGTGAAAAAAAAACTGCCCAGAAATGAGCGGGAAAAAATTGCCAGAAACAACCAGACGGTAGGGAGGGCTACCCCCTAAAAAAACGAAAAAAAAAATGTATAAGTTTGAAATGAAATGTTAAACGGGGAGTGAAATGATTCCCGCAAAAAAAAGAAAATAAAATGAAATGGGTAAGTGTGCTTATTTGGCGAAAATGTCCATTTCATCTCGAAAAGCGTACCCGAAAATTAGGAAACATAAAATATGGCAATTTGACGGAATTACCAAAATAATAACCTATAGGAATAGGAAATTATAAGCAAAAAGGAATTAGGAAAGATCCAAAGCGGAAACAATCACAGAAATCCTCTGAGGAAGAGGCGTAGCACGAGCTGCGATCCTTCGAAGAGGCGCAGCAGGTGCTGCGCCATTTCCTCAGTTGGTCAGTTCTGACGGAATTTAGGAAACAACTTTTAGTATAAATATAGACGTCGAGGGGGCTTTTATTCACATAATTCCTCCATCCTTCTTCCGTCTATTATATAAAACTCTCCTATATTCATAGAAAAATTCACAAATCATGGATGCCTTTGAAAACCGTCTCAAAGATTGGACAAATGAATTTACAAACGTTGAGAAGTCTCATGATATGGGTGCTTTCAATTTGGGGTCGATTTTGAGTCTCAAATTGGTGAAGGTTGTGAAACCATTCTTCGATGCTTGTCTTGAATATTGGGACCCTAATTTCCATGTATTTGCCTTCCCTGGAGGTGATATCTGTCATTTTCCTAAGGAAATTGTTGTAATTGGATGATGGGACCCAGAACATGCCCCTGCCATACCCTCTATCTCCCAAGGGTATAAAAGCAAATTTAGAGATTTGCTTGGACTGACTAAAGCTGAGGTTGACCGTTATAAACAGGTAAGACCCTTCTATCTCTTACATTGCGAGGCGTAGGGCATTCGGGTTTTGCCTACTGCATAGATATGTCCTCCAAGGGCATGTTGATAAGTAAATGAGAGGAGATCCTCGTTACTTGAGCTTGGTTGAACAGATTGAGCTGCGGAGCAGCCCGGCGTGTCTGTGCCTAGGAGAAATCATTTTCGGGCTGGATAATAGAAAAGCCAGCCGCGAGCTTCCTTACTTGGGAAGTCCTATCATTTTACAGGTAAGAACCCTTTTCTCTTTTTTTCTCTTTTTTTTTTCTTCTTTTTTTTTTTCTTCGATTTTTCTTTGATGGACATTAATTCCCGCCTTCTTGGTAGGTTTGGCTTATGGAGCGTCTGCGGTTGATCGAGCCCCCAGTTAATGTTCCAGGATATCATGCTCGGTCGATTGCAATGAGGACCAGGCTCTATATGGTGGACTTCACTCGGGTTTGTAACTATTGGGAGAACAAATTGAAGAACAAAGGTGGTCCTTTGATTAGATGGGTCGTGCCATGGTGGCATCTTAAGTCAGTTATTGGAGTGTCATCCTTAGATCCTACTTGGTCAGTTCACATTCCTGGCTTGGAATTCATGATATGCATCTTCCCGGAGAGATTGATGAGGCAGGTGGGCCTTAAACAGAAGATTCCTAAGCTTGATACCGTTCTTCAGACTGCAGTGGCACATACTACCGAGAGTCGTAGAGAGTGGGCTCTCAAGTGGGTTGAGAGGAACATGTGGTTCATACATCCTTCTGTTAGTTCATTATGGGTATCAGATTCATACTTGCAATGGAGGAAGGCTACTACTCCCGAGGAGCGCGAGAAATTGAGGAAGCGGGAGCCCGTTGACTACAAGATTCGTGAGGTAGCAAAGGAGAACCAGAAGTATTTGATTGAGGGGGAGGAAGAAGCCGGATTCCTAGTTGTTCATTCGTCGAAGAAACCAAAGACTTCCCTTGCCGCAGAGATGGTGGTTGATCGAAATGGTAAGGCTAGACCGCGAGAGAGTCCTTTGGTGATCAGGTCCGAAATAGCATAGGAGCGCCCGACTCGTGGTCGAGACAAGA
Source organism: Silene latifolia (assembly GCF_048544455.1). NCBI lineage: Eukaryota > Viridiplantae > Streptophyta > Magnoliopsida > Caryophyllales > Caryophyllaceae > Silene > Silene latifolia. Next base: position 74,775,191 of record NC_133536.1, read on the forward strand.
AGTATGATAAAGATGACAAAGGCAAAGAAAAGATGGAAGAGTAGCCTAAGTTGTTGTATTATTTATTATTATTATTTGTAATAAGTGGTGGGGTTTTTAGAATCCAAGCCTATTCGTTTTTTCAGCATTTTTTATATTATGTGTCATATTATTGTTATTTATGGAAGAAATGGATAAAAGATTAATTAGTTATGAAACTATTGTGATTTTTCCTTCTTATTCTTGTCGAATTTCAAATGCAAATGCAAATGTCCTTCTATTTACATTTAGAATAATGGGTTGTATCCTGCGAAGGATTGCCTACGTATTCATTTTAAAAAATGAAATAATACCCTTGCGCGTAGTTCAAGTAAATGTAAAAGAATAATTGTTCTAAGCAAGAGCTTGTAGCGAACTAGAAATTGAGCATGAACTTTACTTACTCGTAGAATACAATTCAATTTTGATGATAAGAGGATGACGAATTGTCAGAATGTAAGAGCAAGGTGACATGAGCTTTATTTCAGTTGGGCAGGGGCCGTTTTTATTTCATTTCGCATGAGCGGCACGTGGGTGTTTTGCGAGGGTCATTTCTGTCTTATTCTAGGCATAATATCGTTTCAGTTGGTCTGTGATTCTAACCGCACCCCCCGGGAGTATGTATTTGACCAAGAATGGTCCGGCCCAGTTGGGTTTGAACTTTCCTCGTGGATCGATAGGGAGAAGTGCTCTAACTTATTTGTGGACTAAGTCTCCTTCTTTGATGTTTCTAGGCTTAACCCTTTTGTTAAAGGCTCGTTTGATACGTGCCTGATATGTTTGCACATTATGCAATGCACGCTATCTTCGTTCATCCAAGAGGATGAGTTCTTCATATCTATCTCTCTTCAAATCGGCTTCTCGAATTTGGCTTTCGAACAGGATACGTAAGGATGGGATCTATAGTTCAACTGGTTATACAGCTTCCATGTCATAAGTCAAATAGAAAGGAGTAGCCCCAGTGGGCGTCCTAACGGATGTGCGATAACCCCATAAGGCAAATGGTATCTTACTGCGCCAATCTCGATAATTATCGATCATTTTCTTGAGGATTGTGACGACATTCTTATTGGCTACCTCCACCGCGCCATTAGTTTGTGGTCTGTATGGCGAGGAATGGTGGTGTTTGATTTTGTACTTGGCTAGCAACTGTTCAGTCTCAGCCTGGAAATATGATCCATTGTCACTGATGATCTCATGCGGGCAACCATATCGCCAGATGATATTGGTTTGTATGAACTTTGTCACGTTTTTGGCTGTGAGACTAGTGTAAGATGCTGCTTCGACCCATTTGGTGAAATATTCGATCGCTACCAAGATGAAACAGTGACCTGTTCCGGCTGGGGTGATCTTCCTGATGATGTCGATTCCCCAAGCAGAAAATGTCCAAGGAGATGTCATGGTGTAGAGTAGTGAAGGAGGGACATGTTGCACATTCCCGAAGATTTGGCAGTTATGACAGTGTCTGACATACTTGATGCAATCGGATTCCATTGTGGTCCAATAATATCTCAGACGCGTGATTTTATTTTCCATCATTGGTCCACTCATGTGAGGGCCGCACTCTCCATCATGAACTTCTTCCATCACTTTTCGTGCCTGTGAATGATCAAGGCAACGTAAAACTACACCAAGAGGTGTTCTTTTGTACAATTCTCCTTGCATAAGGAGATATTAAGAGGCGAGTAGGCGTATAGCACGTCGTCCTCTCTTATCCATATCCGGCGGATATGTACCATTGAGTTTGAAGTTTAGAATGGCTTGAAACCAAGGCTCCCCTGGGTTTTCCTCTTTATCTGTAATTTGGTGCAGATAGGCTGGTTTCGAGCGTCGTTTGATGCATAAAGGCATTTCTACCATGTCGTCTAGCATGTTAATCAGTGATGCAAGTTTTACAAGAGTGTCTGCAAACTGATTTTCTTCTCGAGGTAGATGTAGGTAGGTCACTTGATCGAAGAATTGGGCAACCTGATCTACCCTGGCCTGATAGGGTGCTAGACTTTCACTTCGAATTTTCCAAGATCCCGTAATTTGGTTGATGATCAAGGATGAATCTCCGTGAACTCGAAGATTTTTGATGCCTAAAGTTACTGTTGCTTGTAGCCCAATGAGGCAAGCTTCATATTCTGCTGCGTTATTTGTCACCTCGAAGTCGAGTTTGACAGAAAGTGGTGTATGCTCACCTTCAGGATAAATGAGCAATACCCCTATTCCAAATCCTCCTAAGTTCGATACTCCATCAAAATAAAGGTCCCAAGAGTCTACGCCAGTTTGTAGTATGTCCTCGTCTGGAAATGACCATATGTCTACTTCTTGGATATCGTTGATGGGATTATCAACGAAGAACTCGGCGACGACGCGCCCCTTTATAACCTTCAGAGGTACGTATTTGAGATCGAACTCTGAGAGCATTAAGGTCGATCTTGCCAAGCGTCCATTGAGAACGGATTTTTCGAAGAGGTATTTGACATGATCCATTTTTTAGTACACTTTGACGGAGTAGCTAAGCATGTAATGGTGTAGCTTCTTTGTTGCCCATACAAGAGCGAGGCATGTCTTTTCGAGAGGTGTGTACTTGCATTCGTAGTCCAAGAAATTCTTACTAAGGTAGTAGATAGCTCTTTCTTATTTTCCGACGGCTTGTGCCAGCATAGCCCCCATGGCTGTTTCGGTCACTGTGAGATATAAAACAAGAGGTTGATCTCGTCGAGGAGGCATGAGCACTGGTGGTCTGGCTAGTATCTCCTTAATCTTGTCAAACGCCTTTTGACAATCGTCATCCCATATGGTATGATCTGTTTTCTTTAGCTGTTTGAAGGTTGGTTCACAGATCATGGTAAGTTTCGATATGAATTGACTTATGTATTGCACCTTGCCTAAAAATCCGCTAACCTCCTTCTCTGTCTGAGGTTGTGGCATTTCGATTAGAGCTTTGATTTTGGAAGGATCGATTTCTATTCCTCGTTGATTGACGACATATCCCAGAAGCTTGCTTGACGTTACTCCGAATACGCATTTCTGAGGATTAAGCCTCATGTTATACTTCCGTAGTCTTAGGAAGAACTTACGAAGATTATCAATGTGCCCCTTCCTATCTTTGGACTTGACAATCATATCATCCACGTACACCTCTACTTCTTTATGCATCATGTCATGCAGCAGCGTGGTCGCAGTGCGTTGATACGTAGCTCAAGCATTTATTAACCCAAACGGCATAACAGTATAACAATAAGTGCCCCATTGACTAACAAAGGCAGTCATATGCATGTCTTCTTTGGCCATCTTGATCTGATTATATCCTTTATATCCATCCATGAAGGACAACAACGCGGTATCTGCTGTATTATCTACCAATATGTCAATATGTGGTAGAGGAAAGTCATACTTGGGACTTGCTTTGTTTAAGTCTCTGAAATCAACATAAACTCGGATTCTCCTATCCTTTTTGGGTACGGGTAATATGTTGGCCACCCAGTTTGAATACTCGGAAACTTAGATGAACCCGACTTTGAATTGTTTATCGACTTCTTCTTTGATCTTCAGAGCCCATTCTGTCCTCATCCGACGAAACTTCTGCTTTACAGGTTTGAAACCTGGTTTGATTTGAATTTTGTGTTCTGCAATATCCCTGTCGATCCCTGGCATGTCTTTGTAGGACCAAGCAAAAACGTCTTTGAACTCGTGTAGGAGGTCTATGAAATTGGCCCTTTTGGTTGGGCTTAAGGTTGTTCCTATCCTAAGTTCTTGAGGTTCTAGTTCGGTTCCTACGTTGATGGGTTCAGTGTTCTCTATAACATGTGCCCTTTCCCCCTCTTGTAATATTTCTTTAGCTATGTAGGGAGGTAGTTCGATCGAGTCTGGGTCTGGATCATCCTCATTATCATCGTAAATAGAGTTGCATTCAGAATAACACAAAGAGTAAGCAAAATCTGATTTATTCATATTAAATTTTGAAAATAGTTGAAACAAAGAAGCCATTTGTTCAGCAGTCAGTGGCGGTAAAGGGACAACTGTTGGGACATTTCCCGAACTACTGTTACTACTTGATGCTATGCTAGGAGAAACAAGTGGATTGGGAGTGACGACGGGAGGAGACTCTCTATGGACTTCTCTAGACTCCGACTCTGATTCCAACTCTGACTCCAACTCTGACTCGAATTCGTTATCTTCAAGTTCTCCTTTGAACATCTCTCCTTCTCCAGTGGTGAGTTTGAAGAGTCTTCCTTGGTTGTTTCTCCATTTGATCGACTTTCTCCATCCTTTTTGCTTATTTGAGTTGGTTTCGGTGATTAATGCGACAGGGTTGAAATGGTCATCCTGTAGTATCATGCTAATGATCTCGTCCTGCGCAGCTCTAACAAATTTATCTTCTCCAAACAGAAGGCTAACGGTCTGTTCGTCTAAGTAAGGTGCTTGACGAGTCTTGACGGTAGGAACCGTTTCTGAAGGAATGAAGTAGCAATCGTGAAAGATCTCGATTCCAGCTAGTTGTCTTCCTTTATAGTGCCAATGTTCGGGAAACCCATGAAAGTATTCTTGATCCCCTTCTCTAACAAAGTATCCATTTAGGGTAGGGAGGTAGGGTCGCATTTGGATTCCCACGTTCTTGCAGTTTTGAAACTGTGTGAGCATCTCTAGAGCTTCTTCTTTCGTGGGTTTGTAAACCCAATCCTAATGGTACCCTTTGAGAGTTTCCTTCTTTGTAAGGTGCAAAGGTATTTCTTTGGACAGGATTCAGTGGCATTCCCGGGAAGTATCCCTGAGACTTGAGTATGTGGTTGACCACTAAATTGGAATATGGATTGAAGTATAAGGGTGACAGTTCACTTTCTACCAGGTTTATGCTATGGAAGCCCCCAAGCTCGTATACTGGATCTGTAACCACTTGGTTGCTTGACATCTTTTCTATTACTGCCTTGATAGGTGACGAAGTGATCGTCACTACTTTGCCATCTAGAGGGATCTTGATTTTCTGGTGGAGGGTGGATGTTACTGCTTTGGAAGCGTGAATCCAAGGCCTTCCAAGAAGTATGTTGAATGATGCTTCGAAATCCAATATCTGAATGTTAACCTTTCGCTCAATCGGCCCTGTGGCTATGGTGAGGTTGACTAATCCTACCACTTTACATCGTGTACCGTCATATGCGCGAACACCTTGGTTAGTAGGGGTCCAATCCGACTCTTTCATGCCCAACTTATATGCCGTTTTTAATGGTATGACATTAACTGCGGAGCCATCATCCACCAAAGTCATTGGCACATTTTTCTTTAAGCAAATGACAGTAATGTATAGAGTCAGGTTGTGACTAGCGCCGAAAGGTGGTAAATCCTCATCTGAGAAAGTAACCGGGTTACTTAGCTTAGTTGAATCTTGGAAGACCAAGTTGACTACGTCATCAGGTGTAGAGTTATGTGCCACGTTTAATTTAGCCAAGGCTTGCAGCAAAGCTTGGCGATGAGGGAATGAGCTTGCAACTAACTGCCAGACTGAAAGATCAGCCTTTGTCTTCTATAATAGTTTTAGCAAGTGGTCGGTAGATGTATCTTCGCCATCATTTAGTGTGATGACATTGGTGTTAGTAATTGGTGTTGGGGTTGGTGTCCTTAACAGTTAGTGCAAGGACTTATAAACCTCTAAAAGGATCAAAGGGCATACTTTTGGTATTATTATCAGTTGATCCACGTTTATCAATAACGGTTGGCTTGCTAGATAAGTTTGACGTTATTGTCATACAGATGGCGGTGATCAACTGGTCCCTAAAAGTCACACCTATAGGATACGTTCGAGAGATGTGACGGTATGAAAATACTGTCATGTAGATGCCAAAATTGACTAACCAGTTAGTCCGAGTTATTTGACTAGTAATTAGTCAAAATGTGATGTTGAGATATTATATTTAATACGGATTAAATATCATGAGCTAAGGCGAATTAACCAGTTAATTCGTAATATTAAATATAAGCGTTTTATATTTAATTAATGTATATTGAATATAATTATACAATACTGTTTTTGTCGGACACGTATTAATAATTTAGCTAACCCGTATTATTAGCTGATGCCTTAATTTCCGATAACCGATAACAGTTTATAATCAGACCGCGTCATATACATTTAGCCATTAGGGTTCGGACTACGAGTCAAATAGAAGAGGAAATGGAAAAGCCCATTTCCTCCCCATGGACTCGGCTTGGCCGAATTAGGAGAACAAAAAGGAGAGCCTCCTCCTTGATGTTAACCTAATCGTCATTAGTAAAAAAGAATTAGGGTTTCAGAGATTAATTTTTCTCTCTGAAACTGAGATCTCTCATCTCGGAAAAACTCACAACAAGTTCTCCCAATATTGCAAGGCAATCGGAGAACACGTTCTAGCACAAGGGCATTTCTCGGACAAGGTCTTGGGTGCAACAATTAGGAGGGAATCTCGTTTGATTTGCATTTCTTTACGCCGTGCATCAAAGGACCCGAGGTTATTTCTTGTTCCTTATCGTTTCTATTGTTTTTATGTTTTATGACTATAATCACATGTTTAAATTTACGTTATAGTCCTACAATTAAAGGGTAGTATACGGATATTAACCCACAAGTGGTATCAGAGCGAGGCCACGTAAATTTTCTTATGTGTTTTTCATAAAACGTTTTGAGACGATCATGTTTTGTCTAGAAAACCGTGCGGCTGGAATTTTATTTCAGTTGTTTTCTGTTTTTTTTTGTAAACCGTGTCATGTTTACACACGGATGATCTTTTGTTTTCGATTTGTTTTTACATATTGTTGTTTTATACGGAAATTATAACAATATGTCATGTTTTGGCAAATTATAAAATTGTTTTGATGTGTTTTTGATCAATTTTGCGAATGCTTTGTTTCATCAAAACTGTTTTCACGAGGGTTTTAAGTTTTCAGAGACTTTTGCACTCGATCGACCAAGGTTTTAAATCGATCGAGTGGTTTTTCTGTTTAGATTTTACTCGATCGAGTCCTTGTTGTACTCGATCGACCTGCTTTTAAAACCCCACTGCTCGATCGAGGAGTCCTCGTACTCGATCGAGCAGTATTGCTGATATAAGTCCTCGATCGACCACCAGTTGTGTCGATCGAGTACCTCGATTAGCATACCTCTCGATCGACTTTGAGTTCGATCGATCGAGCCCTCTATCCCTCGATCGAGCACTTATGTCCCTGGATCGAGGGATTTCGTCTTTGACAGCTTTGAAAATTTGTTTCTTTTGATTTAAATTTTCTTTTGGCTTCAATATGTACTTTATACGGATATAGTACACTCGCTATGATTGCGAAACGGTTCACACACGTACCATTAAGTTATTTTAAAGCGTTTTTAAAGTAACGGATTGTAATGGATTAAAATTAAATGATAGAAGCGGTTTTATCACATGAATTTTGATCATTAAAAGGTGGTTTGGATAAATTTAACATAATTACGGAATTATGTCACGAATGAATTTGTTTTTAGTTGATGCATTTTTATTTATCGTTAATTTTTGAATGCCGTGTATGCCCTTTTATTACGTATTTAATTTTACAAACGGTTGTAACTTAGTGTGGCCTTAGTAGAACGTGTTACCGTAATGATGGAACACGGTCTTGGTTGTATTTTGAGATCTTGTATCTCCGTTTTGGTTTTTTCACTTGTAATTACAGTTTTAATTAGAATGTAAATAGGTTTATATTTTGTAATTTTAATTGTAATTTTTGAGAAGACCAAAGATGGAGACCGGATGCTCACTCCCGCTACTTGGATCAAGATGGAACATCAAGACAAGCTTTTCGGGTCCATCGGTGGATTCCAAAGTTGTATTATGTTCTTATACTAGGATAGGCCACACTAGGAAATTTTTATTTACGTATTGCATTCCTTTATTTTTATCGTTACGATAATATGCATCATTTTCCGCCTAAAAACCAAACCACCTAATAATTGCATGAAAACTGACACATATAGAGGTCACGAGTTAGTTTTCATTGACTTTCTCATGTCACACGTTTTAAAGCCATCATCCAAATAAATTCATTCACGACAAACGCTAGTTATTCGTTCACTTAAAATGAATTATAATTTAGTTGATGGGATCTTCCTCGTATAAACCAAAATTGAGAACGGTCTTTATAGGTCAAACTCCAATGAGTCCCTTCTTCGTCGGTAGGCATAATATGACCCCTTCTACGTCGGGTAAGTTGGAACCGATTGACCTATTTTATCTCAACACTGTGGTCACTCGTACGATCCTGTGACTATGGTGGACTATAGATAGGATTTACGGAAATCTATCGACCAAGAGTTCTTCCGGAAGAATTAGCTAAACAGTTGGCTTATCAATTTACAGAAATTGAGTCTTGGGATCACTTGTATCTTTCTTGAGGGAGATCAATCATGCAAGTGCGAGAGTCTACATGTTTAAAATGAATTTTAAAATAGACTTAAATCACCTCGATGAGTTGCTTATTTCGTTTTGTTTTTCTTTCTTTTTCAAAGTGTAGATCACGATTTTAAATCGCTAAACAACAATGGCTGGTTCAAGTGATAACCCAATGCCAAGTGCCACATTGGACCGTGAGTCCTGGCTTCGGATCTTCATGAATCGGATGAATCGGTCTACTCGATCAAGAATGATGGATCCAACTTCGCGGACCGGGAGGCGGCATTACGGAATGCCGCCGCTGGCGACGGGAAGCTCAAATATCTCTTGGAGCCCATCCCGGCAAACCCAGGTCCCACGGCTAGAGCTACCGAAATCGCCAAGTTTAACGATTTACGTATGGAAGCGGGTGCGATTAAAAACGTACTCATTTTTGCAATGGAACCCAATTTGCGGAAACGCTTCATAGCCCATGGTGCAAACAAGATTTTCACCACGCTCACTAAGGAATTCTCGAAAGCACCGAGAATCGTGACCTATGAGCATACCACTCGCTTCTTTGATGCGAGACTCGAGAAGGGCCAACCGGTTAGCCCACACATTCTCAGCATGATTGAGAATGTCGAGAAACCGGAGACCTTTAATCGTAACATCAGCGAGAACATTGTTATCGACCGCATACTTCACTCACTCCACGATGGTTATTCGCAATTTAGAGCGAATTACTATATGAATGATTTGAAGAAGACTCCCCATGAATTGCACTCCCTCCTCGTACAGACCGAGAAGGACATGAAGTTCGGTGGGAGCATGAAACAGGATGTTCTTGTTGTGTCAAATAAAGGAAAGGGTAAGGGCAAAGCTCATGCAAACCTAGCAGTAGGTAAGGCGAAGTTCAAGAAGTCGGGCTCGGGTAAGAGTGGTCCTGGTGAGTCGAGTAACTCATCAGGCGCGACAAAGAGCAAGAAAGATAACATGGAATGCCATCACCGCCACATGGTGGGCATTGGAGACGCACATGTCCTGTTTATCATGAGGACTTAAAAGCGGTCGTGTTAAACTTTGTTGGTATGTCTTCTTCTTCTACTTTTATTCATATGATTGAGATTAACCACGCAAGTTACGGAACTTGGGTACTTGATACTGGTTGTGGTTCTCATCTGTGTAATCATGTGCAGGGGCTCCGAAACATCGAACCCCTCGTAAAGGGTGAGGTGGACTGCGTGTCGGGAATGGAGCAAGAGTAGTTGCCATCTCCAAGGGGACATATGTGATCCAGCTTCCTAGCGGATTTGAGTTGTCATTATATGACTGCTATTATGTACCTAGTCTTTCCAAAAACATTATTTCAGTTTCTGCGCTTGATAAACTTGGTTTTTCATTTGTAATAGAAAACAATGCTTGCATTTTCTCATTACACGATATGATTTACGGCAAGGCAGTCTCCATGAACGGAATATATGTTTTAGATCAGACCACGGAAATATTACACGTAATGAATAAAAAGTTAAAGGTTGGTGACAAAGATCAAACGTATCTATGGCACTGCCGTATGGGACACATTAATGAGAAACGCGTAAAACAGCTCATCAAACATGGAGCTATCTCGGCCTTTGATTTTCAATCATTTGGCACGTGTGAATCATGTCTCATCGGTAAAATGACTCGTATTTCCTTCAAAGGTGTTGGAATGCGCGCTGCTGACCTATTAGGACTCATACACACGGATGTATGTGGACCTATGTCAATCACCGCACGAGAAGGCTATAGGTATTTCATCACTTTCACGGACGATTTAAGTAGATATGGCTATGTCTACTTAATGAAGCATAAAAGTGAATCCTTTGAGAAATTCAAAGAATACCGAGAATAGGGTGCGAGAACCTATTGGGTAGAAAGATTAAAACACTACGTTCAGATCGTGGTGGCGAGTATCTTTCTCACGAGTTTGATCATCACCTCAAAGACTGTGGGATTGCCCTACAGTTAACTCCACCTGGAACACCTCAGTTGAATGGTGTGTCCGAACGGAGAAATCGAACACTACTTGATATGGTTCGATCCATGATGAGTCACACGATATTACCTGATTCATTATGGGGTTATGCTCTTATGTCAGCCGCTCTAATACTCAACCGAAGTCCGTCTAAAGCTGTTGACAAGACTCCATATGAACTATGGAAGGGAACGGTCCCTAACTTGTCCTTTATACGGGTTTGGGGCTGCGAGGCTTATGTCAAGTGGAGACACGAGGATAAGCTCGGCCCGCGATCGGTCAAGACATACTTTATAGGTTATCCTAAAGGAACACTTGGTCATTACTTCTATTCGCCAACCGAACAACGCGTTTTTGTTGCGGCTAGTGCGACATTCTTAGAGAAGGAATTTCTCGAGAATGCAAAGAGTGATAGAACCTTCGACCTGTCGGAGATTCCAGAACCAAACACCGAGCAACCATTGGAGGAACCGATTCCTTCAATCCCGGCTGCGGTGAATATTCCTGAGGAACCTAGGAGGTCGGGAAGAGTCTCTATTCCTCCGGACAGATACATTGGTATGGTCGAGGAACATGACATAGATGACGTTCTACTTCTAACGAGTAGTGAACCCGCAACCTATAAAGGTGCCATGACTAGTTCTGACTCAAAGCTATGGCTTGAGGCCATGCAATCCGAGATGGACTCCATGTATGAGAACAACGTGTGGGATCTTGTTGACTTACCTGCTAAGGTTCGTCCCCTTCAATGCAAATGGCTTTACAAGATAAAGCATTCTGTGGAAGGTCAACAAGATATCTACAAAGCACGACTAGTTGCTAAAGGTTTCACCCAAGTGCCAGGTTTGCACTACGATGAGATTTTTGCACCCGTAGTCATGCTGCGTTCCATTCGGACTATCTTAGCGATCGCCGCTTTTCATGACTATGAAATTTGGCAAATGGATGTGAAAACCGCCTTCTTAAACGGCTTTATGGAGGAAGAGTTGTACATGGTACAACCCGAAGGTTTCATTGATCCAGTACATCCTAAGAAAGTGTGCAAGCTTAAGCGTTCCATTTATGGACTTAAGCAAGCATCAAGGAGTTGGAATCATCGCTTCGACCAAGTGATTAAAGAAAATGGATTTACTCGATCGGTCGAGGAACCATGTCTATATATCAAGTCGAGTGGGAGCAAGATTGTCTTCCTAATATTGTATGTTGACGACATACTCCTGATTGGGAATGACATACCTCTCTTAACTTCGGTGAAAGTATGGTTGAAAAACCATTTCCAGATGAAAGATCTGGGAGAGGCACAAAGAATTCTAGGCATCCGTATCTATCGAGATAGATCACGACGGATGTTATCTCTCAGTCAGGAGTCTTACATAGACAAAGTCCTAGAGAGATTCAGTATGACTAACTCCAAGAAGGGGTTCCTTCCTATGGCTCCAGGGGTGCATTTGAGCCAGTCTCAAGCACCAGAGACACCGGAAGAGAAAGAGCGCATGACACGGATTCCTTATGCTTCGGCTATAGGATCAATCATGTATGCCATGATATGTACACGTCCGGACGTGGCATATGCATTGAGTATGACAAGTCGATTCCAACAGCATCCAGGTGAACCACATTGGCTGGCTGTCAAGAACATTCTTAAGTACCTACGGAGGACTAAAGATTGGGCATTGACTTATGGAGGCTCTCAAACGCTATGCGCAACCGAGTTCTGTGCAGATGCTAGCTTCCAAACGGATCGAGATGACTCGAAATCTCGGTCTGGATTCGTTTTTACTCTTAATGGCGCTATCGATCAGTGGAAGAGTTCGAAACAAAGCAGAATAAAGAGATTCTACGATCGAGTCCGAGTACTATGCCGCGTCCGAAGCTACAAAGGAAGCGATATGGATGCGTCAATTCTTACATGGGCTATCTGTAGTGCCTAGTTCGAATGACCCAATCACCATCTATTGCGACAATAGTGGTGCCATCTTCCAAGCTAAGGAGCCAAAGTCTAGCAACAAGTCTAGACATGTACAACGGAAAGCTCATCTAATCCGGGATTACGTGGAGCAAAAGGAAGTAGTGATAGAAAAGATTGCTACAGATGATAACATAGCAGATCCTCTCACTAAAGCATAACGACAAGATAAGCATGAAGGGCACGTTAATTCCATGGGAATCAAACGTGTTCCTGAGTTGTAGTACTCTCTTATGGATTAGATTCATTCTCTTTTGTACTCTATACAACATCATCGTTTTGATATTTTATATATATATTTTGTTTTTCATGTGGAATTGTACGACAATTTTGAACACCACAAAGTGAACTGAACAAACATCATATCTTTTTCAGTCCTTAATTGCCCACATGAGTGATAACTCGGCAATTATTTTGTGACGTTGGTTGATGGTGGGTTCAACGAGCCATAAGTCAACAGTTGGTGACCAATCACAGAGGCGATTTATACGGATATTTCGTAGGACACAATTGTGACATCGACGTGGAGTCCTAAATGTTTTATAACATTCGCTGCCCGGTCGTGGATAGGACTGCCATGGTGATCCTAAGAGTCGATTCTTTGACTATCGACTGTCTCTTGAGACTACGGCAGATTTTGGGTGACTTTGGTTTCTTTCTCACGGTCATCCGTAACAGGGGGCCAAGTAGATTTTTTCTGGGTCATTTCATGCTGTGCTTAGATCGGAAGGAGTCGAGTTGAAGGAAATATTCAGCCTTTATCAGGTACTCGATATTTCTCAGGGCCACTCGAGGAGTCAGAATCGAAATGCATGGCCATGCTCGGATACGGATTCGTTTTATCAGTTAAGTTACTCTCTAGTCGGGGAAACCACTCTTGATACAGATCGATTGTAAAATACGACCTTTGTGGATCCGGATCTGCAAATTGTTTTACATTGAGTGGGAGAAATTTTAAATGAATATGAGAATCGGTTATCGCACATACACTTGTTCGGACAAGTGGGAGTTTGTTGGAGCTTGTGTCCTCCAGTTAGTGCGGATAACGTCATTGCACATACACTTGTACGGACAAGTGGGAGCTTGTTGGGGTTGGTGTCCTTAACAGTTAGTGCAAGGACTTATAAACCTCTAAAAGGATCAAAGGGCATACTTTTGGTATTATTATCAGTTGATCCACGTTTATCAATAACGGTTGGCTTGCTAGATAAGTTTGACGTTATTGTCATACAGATGGCGGTGATCAACTGGTCCCTAAAAGTCACACCTATAGGATACGTTCGAGAGATGTGACGGTATGAAAATACTGTCATGTAGATGCCAAAATTGACTAACCAGTTAGTCCGAGTTATTTGACTAGTAATTAGTCAAAATGTGATGTTGAGATATTATATTTAATACGGATTAAATATCATGAGCTAAGGCGAATTAACCAGTTAATTCGTAATATTAAATATAAGCGTTTTATATTTAATTAATGTATATTGAATATAATTATACAATACTGTTTTTGTCGGACACGTATTAATAATTTAGCTAACCCGTATTATTAGCTGATGCCTTAATTTCCGATAACCGATAACAGTTTATAATCAGACCGCGTCATATACATTTAGCCATTAGGGTTCGGACTACGAGTCAAATAGAAGAGGAAATGGAAAAGCCCATTTCCTCCCCATGGACTCGGCTTGGCCGAATTAGGAGAACAAAAAGGAGAGCCTCCTCCTTGATGTTAACCTAATCGTCATTAGTAAAAAAGAATTAGGGTTTCAGAGATTAATTTTTCTCTCTGAAACTGAGATCTCTCATCTCGGAAAAACTCACAACAAGTTCTCCCAATATTGCAAGGCAATCGGAGAACACGTTCTAGCACAAGGGCATTTCTCGGACAAGGTCTTGGGTGCAACAATTAGGAGGGAATCTCGTTTGATTTCTGTTCTTTACGCCGTGCATCAAAGGACCCGAGGTTATTTCTTGTTCCTTATCGTTTCTATTGTTTTTATGTTTTATGACTATAATCACATGTTTAAATTTACGTTATAGTCCTACAATTAAAGGGTAGTATACGGATATTAACCCACAATTGGACCATTAGCTATGGGACCATTTTGAGAAATGTTTTGATATGGACGCCCTGAACGAGTAAGGTGGTCTATATCTTCGTCTTCACTATTCTTGACTATGTCCTCACTAATCTTGACTAGGTAGTGCTCAGTGAGGTATTCATCTTCATCGTCATCAGCCCATATTCCGTTGACGGTGGCAAGCTCTCTCAACCTGATGATTTCAGCTTCTGAGTGGACTATTTGATCGATTAGGTTATCAACCACGGTTACCACTTCTTGCATTGTTGAATTTTGAGAGAGATTTAGTGGCATGCTCTCCTTAGGTATGGTGTTTGGATTGCGGAGGGATCCTACTAAATTTTCTAGCTCTGAGACTTGTCTATTCACACTCCTTGCTCAAGCAATAAAGTCGGCGATGGTAGGAGAAATGGTGGAATAACTCCCTAATGCATGGATCTCATCTTCGACTAGAGAAATGAGGTGCGAACAATCTAAGGTAGATTCTTCATTTGTAATCATCAGAACCCCAAGAGGATTCTGAGTATTGTTAGGCTTACCTCCCGGAGGTATGGGTAGGCGACCGTCTTCAATCATATCTTGAAGGACATGCTTTAGCTTGTAACACTTTTCTATATCGTGTCCCTTACCTCTATGATATTCGCAGTATGAATTTTCGTCCCAGAACTTGGACTTCTTTTCTGGACCAGGTGTAGGCCCTATGGGTTGGAGCTTACCTTGTTTCATCAATCTCTTCAAAGCATTGGAATATGTATCACCAATGTTTGTGAACTTCCTTTGGGGGTTATTCTTCTTTGATGATTCGAGAAGGTTAACCTCACCAGTCTTGCTAGTAGAGCCATAAGAACGACTCGTTGAGTCTTGATATCCACGACCCACCATTTTGGACAAGAGTCCTTTACGGGTGTCATCTTCAATTCTCGTCCCTAGCACAGTTAAGTCCTTGAAGGTCTTAATGTTTTGGTACCTCAAGTGATTTGCATAAATGGGTCTTAAGTTATCCACGAATTTTTCTACCAAGGTAGCTTCATCTAGTCGCTCGACAAGTTGTGTGCTAGTCTTTCTCCACCTACTTTGGAAGTCGGTGAAGCCTTCTTTCTCATTTTGGGTAAGAACCCCTAGAGTGCGCAAATTGACTTGGATTTCAGCATTATCCGCGTATTGCTTAGCGAACTCGATTGCGGTATCATCCCAGGTGGCAATCTTCTAGTGCTCTAGAGAATAAACCATTGCTTAGGAATGGTGTCGAGAGATGAAGGAAAGATCCTTAAGAACATCTCGGGTTTGATGCCTTTGATAGACATGTAGTCTTTGAAAGCACGAATGTGGTTCAAAGGGTTTTCATGTCCCTTGAACTTTGGGGTATCGGTCATGTTGAAGTTGGGTGGTAATTTGGCGCTCAGGGCCTCATACTTGCGATTGTTTTCCCTATAGATATCATCTCCTTTGATGTACATTAGTTGCTCCTCCAAGTATTGGAGTCGCTTTCCAGCTTCAGTAAGACCTACTGGATGGTTGATTTCTGTTGGAGCTTGTGTCCTCCACAAATTAGTGTGATAACATTAATAAATCTCTTATAGGTTCACAAGGGTATACTTCGTATTTTATCAGTTGATTAACGATTACCTAATAATGGTTGGCTTGCTAGAAAGTTTGACGTTATTATCATACAGATGGCGGTGATCAACTGGTCCCGAAAAGTCACACCTAAAGGATGTGTTTGAGAGATGTGATTATGGAAATGTAATCACATTGATGCCTTATATGACTAAACAATTAGTCAATATGTTGATGAGATGATTATTTAATGCCGATTAAATAATATTAGCTGAGACGAATGAACTGTCAATTCGTAAATTGAATATAATATGTTATATTTAATTAATGTATATAATGTTAGCTTAAACGAATTAAGATGTTAATTCGTAATTAAATGTAGTCGGTTATATTTAATTAGCTAATTATAAATATGCGATATTTATAGTTAAAGTATATATATTATACGATATTGTCATAATTTATTATTACAGACCGGCATTAATATATCGACTGCAAGCTGTTGTATGTAGACTTATTAATACGGAACAAAATGAATGGCAATTTATAATAATACACATTATTATACATTTTGGATAACAACTTAAAATAAGGAGATTTTTCTCCTTATTTGTTGTGTGGGTATCTCGGTCAAACCGAGTAAATGGGAAAGAAAAATCCCTCCTTTTCTTCTCTTATTTTTCGGTTAATATAAGGAGAAAGGAGGATTCATTTCTAACCTAATTCTAACCTAGCCTCCTCTCATCAAAGAAAAACACAAAAACCTAAAATTAATCAGTTAATTAGGGATCGATTCTAGCAAGAACCAAAGGGCATATCTCATATCATCTTGGGTGCAACTGATAGGTGAATATCATTGCGATATTGTTCTTAGGCCGATTTTGCTAGGGACCGAAGGTTGATTTCATAATCTCTCTATTTTGTTTATGTAATTTTCATTTATGACTAGTAATCATCTTTATAAATTCGTTATAATCCTTAATAATAAGGGAAGTATACAGATAATTCCCACAAGTGGTATCAGAGACAAGGCCACGATTTTATTTTGATGATTTTCATAAATAATGTAAACTAAGAAAAAGGGGGTTCGAAAAAAAATTTAGGGTTTCGGCTGAATTTTTTTTTTTTTGCCGATTTGAAATTTTTTTTTCCAGCCGAGATGTTTTCGGTTTTTGTTGTTTTGATTTCCATTTTGATTTGTTCATATTGTTGTTTTAATCAGTTAAGATGATAATATGATAATTTATAGATGTTTTGATTTAATGATGATTAAATTAAAATGTAAATGGAATCGTCATGTTGATGATATAAAAATTTGTTTTTGCTATATAGTTTTTGGCATATACGGTTAATCATGTTTCATTAATTCATATGCTAATCTTGTTCTAATAGCAACCATAAACGAATTTGTTCATCTATTATGTTTTGTTTTTAGGGCATAATGCCGAGTGACAAATAAAAAAAAAACAGGTTTCTGTTTTTCTATTTTTGGTTGTGCCGTGAAAGAATGTTTTTTTTACGTTTTTTGGGCTGTTTTTGCCGTGAGCAGAAAAAAGGGAAGAATTTTTTTTTTCTGTTTATGTTTCGGTTTTTAAGGAATTGCCGAAGAAAAAAAAAAAATTTTCAGTTTTGTTTTTATTGTTTGCCGAAAACAAAAAGGAAAGAAATTTTTTTTTTTGGCATTAAAGCCGTGTGCTGCCGAGGATAATAAAAATAAATAAATCTGTTTTTTGTTTTATTTAGGCCAATGATCATTATTATACATCATTTCTATATTTTGTATAATAGTTTGTTGTGAAGAAGTTCACAATTTTTAGATACCTAATTATTTTAAAGCAGTTTAAAATATTGATGAATTAATTCATATTATAGGTAAATATGAATTAAGATTGAAATTAATGTGATTAATTGAGAATTGTCACTTAATTTGATCAGTTAAATAGGTGGTTTGGGTAAAATTAATCTACATATATAAGGAATTATGTCTTGCATGTTTAATTTATTTAGTTGATGCATTTTTTTTAGTTGACTGAATCGTTGAATGGTTTTATTTACGTATTTTTGCAATCGGTTGTAATTTGTAATACCTAGTGTGGCCTTAGTCAAATTATGTTTTCGTAATGATGAAACATAATTTTTAATGTAATTTGAGATCTCGTATCTCCGTTTGGTTTTCTTTATTTATTACGGTTTTGAAATTAGAATGTAAATAGGTTTATTATGTAATTTTAAATTGTAATTTTTGAGAAGACTAAAGATGGAGATTGGAGCTCACTCCCGCTACATGGATCAAGATGGAATATCAAGACAAGCTTCTCGGGTCCAAGGATGGATTCCAAAGTTGTATTTATGTTCATTTTGATAGATAGGCCACACTAGGACTTTATTTTTGTTTTACGTTTTACCGTTCTTATTGCTTTTCAGTCACATGATAGTTTATGCATCATATTCCGCCTAAACCAAACCACCTACTAAAATGCATGAAAATTGACTCATATTGATTGTATGTTAGTTTTCATAGACATACAGATGTCACTCAGTTTAAGCCATCATCTTAGTTTATTCATTCACGCATGCTAGATATTAGTTCACTTAAAATAAATTAAAATAAAGTTGATGGGATCTTCCTGTAAAACGGAAATTGAGACTAGTCTTTATAAGGGCAAACAACTATGAATCCCTTCTTCGTCGGTAGGCATAATATGACCCCTTCTACGTTGGGTAAGTAGTTTGTGTTGACTTAGTTTATCTCAACATTGTAGTCCGAAGAGTTTCTCGTGATTATGATGGACTAAAGATAGAATTTATAGAAATTTATCGACCAAGAATTCTAACAGTAGAATTAGCCAAAAGGTTGGTTTATCAATTTGCAGATAATTGTGTCTTGGGATCATTTATATAATTCTTGAGGGAGGTCAATTGTATAAATGCATGAGTCTTCGCTTATAACAGGTTTGCATTAAGACTTAAAATCATAACGATGCATATGCTTATTATTTTATTCTTCTTTTCGCAGTGTAGAATTCATTTATTTTGATAATATCTTTATAAACAAATGGGAAATAACGAAATCCCAATGCCGAGTGCCACACTTGGACGCGAATCCTGGCTTAAAATTTTTATGGACAACATGAATCAGTTCACACGACTGAAGAATGATGGGTCCAACTTTGCGGACTGGGAGGCAGCACAATGGAATACTGCCATTGCGGACGGTAAGTTCAAGTACTTAACTGAGCCAATACCGGTAAACCCAGGCCCCAATGCAAGAGTTAACGAGTCACTTGGTTATAGTGATTTCGTCATGGAAGCGGGTGCGATAAAGAACGTACTCATCTTTGCAATGGAAACCAATTTGCAGAGACGCTTCATTGCCCAAGGTGCAAACAAGATTTTCACCACGCTCACTAACGAGTTCTCAAAAGCACCGAGAATCGTTACTTATGAGCATACCTGTCGCTTATTTGATGCGAAACTCCAAAAGGGCCAACCGGTTAGCCCACACATTCTTAACATAATTGAGAATGTCGAGAAATTGGAGGCACTTGATTGCAAAATCAGTGAGAGCATAGTCATTGACCGAATGCTTCATTCTCTTCATGATGGTTTTGCTCTTTTCAGGGCAAACTACTACATGAATGACTTAAAGAAAAGTCCTCATGAGCTACACTCACTTCTCGTACAGACCGAGAAGGATATGAAATTGAGTGGGAGCATGAAGCAGGATGTTCTCATGATTTCCAACAAGGGTAAAGGTAAGGGCAAAGCTCCAGGCGACCTAACTGTAGGTAAGCCAAAGTTTAAAAAGCCAGGAAACGGTAAGAGTGGGCCTGGTGAGACTAGTGGCTCACAGGGTAAGGCAAAGAGCAAGGGCGGTGATATTGAGTGCCACCATTGTCACAAGACTGGACATTGGAGGAGGAACTGTCCCGTGTACCGTGAGGACATAAAAGCAGGCCGCGTCGTTCCTGTTGGTATGTCATCTTATATTCATATGATTGAGATTAACCATGCAAGTTTCGGAACTTGGGTACTTGATACTGGTTGTGGTTCTCATCTGTGTAATCATTTGCAGGGCCTAAGAAACATTACACCTCTCGGAAAGGGTGATGTGGACCTGCGAGTCGGGAATGGAGCTAGAGTTGCTGCAGTCTCGAAGGGAACATATGTAATCCAACTCCCTAGTGGTTTTGAGTTATTTTTAAATAACTGTTACTATGTACCCAGTTTGTCTAAGAACATTATTTCTGTTTCCGTACTTGATAAGGACGGTTTTTCATTTTTAATAAAGGATAATAGCTGTATTTTCTCTTTCAATGAAATGATTTATGGCAAAGCAGTTTCCATGAATGGAATTTACATCTTAGATCAAACCACGGAAGTATTACACGTGAATAATAAGAAATTAAAGGTTGGTGACAAAGATCAAACATATCTATTGCATTGTCGAATGGGACACATAAATGAGAAACGTGTAAAGAAACTCGTCGATAATGGGACTATTCCCGTATTCGATTTTTCTACATATGGCACGTGTGAATCATGTCTCATTGGCAAAATGACTCGAATTTCCTTCAAAGGTGTTGGAATGCGCGCTAGTGACCTATTAGGACTCATACATACTGATGTTTGTGGACCTATGTCAATTACCGCTAGAGATGGTTATAGATATTTTATCACTTTCACGGACGATTTGAGTAGATACGGATATGTCTACTTAATGAAGCATAAAAGTGAGTCCTTTGAGAAATTCAAGGAATACCAGAACAGGGTTGAGAACTTACTGGGTAGAAAGGTTAAAGCACTCCGTTCAGATCGGGGTGGCGAATATCTTTCAAATGAGTTTGATCAACACCTTAAAGACTGTGGAATTATTTTGCAGTTAACTCCACCTGGAACACCTCAATTAAATGGTGTATCCGAACGGAGAAATCGAACCTTACTTGATATGGTTCGATCCATGATGAGTCACACGGTAGTGCCTGATTCATTATGGTGTTTTGCTCTTTTGTCAGCTGCTCTTATACTTAACCGAAGTCCGACTAAAGCTGTCGATAAGACTCCATATGAAATGTGGAAGGGAACGGTCCCTAACTTGTCTTTTATTCGGGTTTGGGGCTGCGAGGCTTATGTCAAGTGGAGACACGAGGATAAGCTCGGCCCGCGATCGGTCAAGACATACTTTATAGGTTATCCAAAAGGAACGTTTGGTCATTACTTCTATTCGCCTACCGAACATCGAGTTTTTGATTGCGGCTAGTGCGACGTTCTTAGAGAAAGAATTTCTCGAGAACAAGACAAGTAATAGAACCTTCGAGCTGTCGGAGATTCAAGAACCAACAACCGAGGAACAGATGGAGGAAGTAGTTCCTCCAACTGATGATACGGTTAATATTCCTGAGGAACCTAGGAGGTCGGGTAGAGTCTCTTATCCTCCGGACAGATACATTGGTATGGTCGAGGAGAATGACGTTTTGCTCCTAGAGAGTAATGAACCCGCTACCTATAAAGGTGTTATGGCCTGTTCCGACTCAAAGCTATGGCTCGAAGCCATGCAATCCGAGATGGACTCCATGTATGAGAATGACGTATGGGATCTAGTTGATTTACCTAATAAGGTAAAACCTCTACAATGCAAATGGCTTTACAAAATAAAGCATTCTGTAGACGCGCAACCAGATACCTATAAGGCATGACTAGTGGCAAAAGGTTTCACTCAAGTGCACGGATTGCATTATGATGAGATTTTTGCACCTGTAGTCATGCTACGTTCCATTCGGATAATCATAGCGATTGCCGCATTTCATGACTATGAAATTTGGCAAATGGATGTGAAAACCGCCTTCTTAAACGGTTATTTGGAGGAAGAGTTGTACATGGTGCAACCCGAAGGTTTCATAGATCCTGAACATCCTAAGAAAGTATGCAAGCTTAAGCGTTCCATTTATGGACTTAAGCAAGCTTCTCGGAGTTGGAATCATCGTTTCGACCAGGTGATAAAAGAGTATGGTTTCACTCGATCGGTCGAGGAACCATGGTTATATATCAAGTCGAGTGGGAGTAAGATTGTATTCTTGATATTGTATGTCGATGACATACTCTTGATTAGGAATAACATTCCTCTCTTATCTTCGGTTAAATGATGGTTGAAGAACCATTTCCAGATGAAAGATCTGGGTGAGGCACAACGCATATTGGGAATCCGTATCTACCGAGATAGATCACGACGGACGTTATCACTTAGTCAGTAGTCTTATTTGGATAAGATTCTTGAGAGGTTTAGCATGACCAACTCCAAGAAGGGGAACCTTCCTATGACGTCTGGGATGCAGTTGCGCAAGTCTCAGTCACCCACGACGCCTGAAGGAATTGAGCGCATGAGTCGTGTTCCTTATGCATCTGCAATAGGATCAATCATGTATGCCATGATATGCACACGTCCAGACGTGGCATATGCATTGAGTATGACGAGTCGGTACCAAAAGAATCCAGGTGAAACACACTGGATAGCTGTTAAAAACATCCTCAAGTACCTACGGAGGACTAAGGATAGGGTATTGACTTATGGAGGCGATACTAAGCTATGCGCAATCGGTTACGCAGATTCTAGCTTCCAAACGGATCGAGATGATTCAAAATCTCAGTCCGGGTTCGTCTTCACTTTTAATGGTGCTGCGGTCAGCTGGAAGAGTTCTAAACAGAGTGTTGTAGCAGATTCTACCACTGAATCCGAGTACTATGCCGCTTCGGAAGCAGCTAAGGAAGCTATATAGATGCGTCAATTCTTACAAGGACTTACGATAGTTCCTAGTTCGAATGACCCGATCACCATCTATTGTGACAATAGAGGTGCCATCTTCCACGCTAAGGAGCCTAAGTCTAGCAACAAATCTAGACATGTACATCGGAAAGCTCACCTGATCCGTGATTACGTGGAGCAAGAAGAGATAGTGATTGACAAGATAGCTTCGGATGATAACATCGCGGACCCTCTCACTAAACCGTTGAATTTTGATAAGCATGAAGGGCACGTTATTTCCATGGGAATTAAACGTGTTCCTGAGTTGTAGTAGTTGATTATGAATTTGATACATTATCTTTTTCATATACTATTTATAACTTCATCGTTTTAATATAATATTTTATTTTTCATATGGATTGTACTGACAACATTGAACGCCACAAAGTGAAATGAATTACATTATATTTGTTTTGGTCCGTAATCGCCCATATGAGCTGATAACTCTGGCTATTATATTGTGCAGTCGATTGATGGTGGGTTCAACGAGCCATAAGTCAATCAGTTGGCTGATCGATCACAAATACGGGTTATAACGATACCTCGTAGGATAATTATTTTTGTGACAACGTAATGGAGTCCTAAATGTTTAAAAACATTCGGTGCCAGGTCGTGGATAGGACGTCCATTGTGTTCCTAGAGTCGATTCTTTTGACTATCGACTGTCTCTTGAGATTAAGGCAGTTTTTGGGTGACATTGGTTTCTTTTTCATGGTCTGCCGTAACTGGAGACTAAGTAGATTTTTTCTGGGTCATTTCATACTGTGCTTACATCTGCAGGATTCGAGTTGAGGAAAATATCCAACCCTTATCAGGTTTAGTTATTTCTCAAGGCCACTAGAGGAGTTGTAACTGAAATGCATGGCCATGCTCAAATGATGATTCGTTTATCAGTTAAGTTACTCTCTAGTCGGGGAAACCACTCTTGATATTGATCACTTGTAAAATACGACCTTTGGGAATACGGATTCTGCAAAATGTTTTACATTGAGTGGGAGAAATTTTAGGATATGAGAATCGGTTATCGCACATACACTTGTGAGGACAAGTGGGAGTTTGTTGGAGCTTGTATCCTCCACACATTAGTGTGATAACATTAATAAATCTCTTATAGGTTCACAAGGGTATACTTCGTATTTTATCAGTTGATTAACGATTACCTAATAACGGTTGGCTTGCTAGAGAGTTTGACGATATTATCATACAGATGGCGGTGATCAACTGGTCCCTAAAAGTCACACCTAAAGGATGTGTTTGAGAGATGTGATTATGAAAATGTAATCACATTGATGCCTTATATGACTAAACAGTTAGTCAATGTGTTGATGAGACGATTATTTAATGCCGATTAAATAATATTAGCTGAGACGAATTAACTGTCAATTCGTAAATTGAATATAATATGTTATATTTAATTAATGTATATAATGTTAGCTAAAATGAATTAAGATGTTAATTCGTAATTAAATGTAATCGGTTATAGTTAATTAGCTAATTATAAATATGCGATATTTATAGTTAAAGTATATATATTATACGATATTGTCATAATTGATTATTACAGACCGGCATTAATATATCGACTGCAAGCTGTTGTATGTAGACTTATTAATACGGAACAAAATGAATGGAAATTTATAATAATACACATTATTATATATTTTGGATAACAACTTAAAATAAGGAGATTTTTCTCCTTATTTGTTGTGTGGGTATCTCGGTCAAACCGAGTAAATGGGAAAGAAAAATCCCTCCTTTTCTTCTCTTATTTTTCGGTTAATATAAGGAGAAAGGAGGATTCATTTCTAACCTAATTCTAACCTAGCCTCCTCTCATCAAAGAAAAACACAAAAACCTAAAATTAATCAGTTAATTAGGGATCGATTCTAGCAAGAAGCAAAGGGCATATCTCATATCATCTTGGGTGCAACTGATAGGTGAATATCATTGCGATATTGTTCTTAGGCCGATTTTGCTAGGACCGAAGGTTGAATTCATAATCTCTCTATTTTGTTTATGTAATTTTCATTTATGACTAGTAATCATCTTTATAAATTCGTTATAATCCTTAATAATAAGGGAAGTATACAGATAATTCCCACAATTTCTGCTTGTCTAACATAGGCTGGAAGGTTATCATTCACAAATTCACTAGGAACTTCATCTTCTTCAGGAGGTAGCCTAGTTTCTACAACAACAATTCGGCCCTCGATTGTATTGAGGCGATCATAAACTTGGTCTTGGCTTGTTTGGAGACGAGCGAGCGCAGCTAGGATTTGATCATTACCATTTCGGGGTTGACTGTTGGCGCTTGGGGTACTAGTTTCAGGCATCTTGGAAACTGGATAAGAGATCGACGACGAATCAAAACATGATCGACCACTCTAGCACACTTACTCAAAAAAGACTAAAATTGTGGAGTGGTAGTGTGCCACTTGTGTCAAGTGAGGTTTGAAAATGACAAAGTTTTGAAATGAGTTTTGAGGCCCGAATTTTGACTCGATATTTGGACAGGGTTTCGACTCATTTTGCGTTAATTTAGGCATTTTTCGAAAATATTTTCAATTTGAAAAGGGTTTTTGATTTTACAAAATTCGTCATGGTTTGGTTTAGAAAATGGTGATCACATATGATACAAGCATTCAAACAGGCATTATACCGGTATGCTGAGTGCATTTAAAGGGTTTTGGCTTAAAAGGGTGGGTTGCCATACCGAACAATCAAACCCGGGTCGTCTGTGGAGAGGCCCGTGCTAAAAATGAGTAAGGCCGGTTCCTAGTCCATTCCATCGAGTAGTGAAAGCCCTTGATACAAACATGAGTAAGCATCATGGTATGATTGACGTCAATCGCTATCTATCCTTAGGCCCAGATAAGAATTTGGACCGTCGAGACGGGGCGATTGGTCGAATGGGTTGGGTTGGGCCTAGGAAGGCCGAATAAAACGATCTAAGAAGATCGAGTAATGAAAACCGACAATTGTCTCATATAAACTATTCCATAACCTTGTTCAAGTTTCACTCTTGGCAACAGGTAAGTGTATTATTCCCCAGCGGAGTCGCCAAACTGTGGACACGGGGCGCTTAGGAAAACAACCGTTTGCATTTGTGGAGTCGCCACCAATTTATTGTGGAAAATTGGAAACCGTTCGAATACATTTCATCATGTTAAGACACAAAGTAGTGACATAGACACCAAGAACTCGTCACCCTTAGTGTAGATACCCATATCCGTCGATATTGGAATTTATAGAGAACCCGACAAACACCCGATGATGATAGGACACATGTATTCTTTAGTTGTCATTGTCATTATTTGGGTTCGTTTTACGATGTAGAGTGAGCGTTGTCGACGGAGTATTCTAATTTAAATGATATTTAAATTAAATGTTTTTTTAAAGTGAATTCATTTTATTGCTTTATTTTGAATTTATTTTCTCAAGTTTATTTTATTGAAAATAAAATAAATAATTGATTTGAAAAATCATTTTATGAGTGTATTTGATTTGAAAAATCATTTATTTTAATGTGTTAATTGATTTGAAAAATCGAATTTGAAAATCGAAAACTCGTTTTAACCGCACGTTTTGGAGTTCGATTATAGCTTGGTTTTTGAGTTCGTTTTCTTTACGAGTTGGCACGAATCTCAAGTACACTAACCAACCTAGGCTTCTACCCATCCAACCCCAGTTCGAACCCCCTTATCCACATCCCAAATCTCGTCCCAAGCCCCCCAACATAGCCCAACTCCTTCTCAACCCGTGTTCAACATAGCCCGTTTGTTTTGCTCCAAACTTGGTCCAAACCGACAACCCATCACCACCAACCCATACTCCACACTACCCACCATTCCCACGTCCAAACCCACCATGAAACCCCTCCACAAAACCCGTCTCCAACACTCCAAAACAGGCCCCAAACAACACGACAAAAACAACCCCCTGTTTTCGTTCAGCTCAAACCCGAGTCCAGAACCCGCTCCAAACACCTGCAAAACCCGTGCCCATTAACCCTAAACCATACCCTAGTATCCTACCTATACTTCCCTAGCTTAACCACCAATAAAACCCCTCACAAAGCCTCTCAAACCCTCACAAAAGCTGCTGGACAGCAGCTATGCGTGAATGAGCCCGTCTGCCTCTCCCCTCTAAAACCCTACCTTAACTCCTTATAAATACCCCCCCTTCACCATACATTCATTCCTCTAAGTTCTCAATACATACTACCTTCACTTACAAGCTTTAAACTCCAGAAACAAACCCTAATTGCCTCTCAAAAACCTTAGACAAAACCGACATACAAACAGAGAATCAGTTTGTGTGTCCTCTTTGAAACCATTCGTTCTCCCTTCAAACCTCCATCAAAATTCGCGTTTCTTGTTCCAAATTAACCATACAAATCCATCTACACATTAGACAAAGATTTACGAGCCAAATTGCCCTTGAGAGTACACGAATTCCCTCGAAAAACAGAGTGTTATACACTCTGTTTTCGCGGCTTTTCCCTGTCTGTCCAGTTCTGTTTGTGCTCGTTTTTCGTGCCCAATAACTCAAAAGGAACAGGGGTTGTTTTAAGATATCTGTTCTCCTCTCTTTCTAGTTTTCAAAACATCTTTTAAATCGAATTTTCACCGTGAAACGAGAGAGAAATCGCAGTTTAAAAGTTGCTGTCCAGATTTGCAAAAAACGTGTTGTTTGCTTTGTTTCTTCATCGACGACGGCCTCTCGAGATAAAATCTACCATCGATTACGACCCAAGACGGTATCAACGATACATGTAGGTTGAGGGTGCATCAAATCCTCCTCTTTCTTCCTTTTATTTCGTTTTTTTTATGTTTGTTTTTTTATAGTTCGTTTTTGTTTGTTTATCGTTTTTGTTTATCGTTTGTTCTTATTAACTATGAAACTAGTTTAGTCCGAGTATGAGTTAAAGTACCACCATGAACAACCGCGTTGACTTGAGATGGGAAAGAAACCGCTACATCAGTCGGTCGTACACCCCCGTCTCATTTACATATCCTCGTGTTCAAGGTAGGGCATTAATAAAACGAATTCTAACTTCGCTCTTCGCTTTTGACCCCTCTCTTGTTTCGTGTGATTCGACCCACCTTAGGACCATTCACATGTTAGTTTGACCTCTGATTGTTAACATATAACTCGTTTAGATGACATTAGATCAATTTAATAACCTAATTAGACACGTTAGGGTACATCGACATAGCTTTAAAAATCAACTAACAATTCTGTAACTTAATTGAATGCATCTCTCTCTTTCACCTAATTTCTCGCTAGTATAAGAGTGCGTGATTAGAACCTTCTTATTAACACTCGATGAGTTAATTTAATTAGCGAACTTGACCTAATTTGACCCCTTTAGGCCGTGTAGAATACACCTTGGCGTGACGTCATCTCAATCGATCAACGTTGTTTCTAACTCGTTTTCTAACTTGTTTCTTATCCCGTTTCGCAACCATCTATCTAACCTAATGAATCTAACCTAAGGATTAGGGTGTGCTAGATCGTGTAGGTCGTGTTTGGCCGTGTTCTTGTAGTCCCTTTTCTCGTTATTTCTCATCTTTATCTCGTTATTTCGTATCTTGTAATTACTTTGTTTATCGAGTCGTGTTTGGTAGTTTGTTTGTAATTTTCAAGCTAGCTTTCTTTTATCGAGTCGAAACCTCTTTCAAAAAACCTTAGTCTCGTTTGGTTAGATGGTTGTGCCCCCATGTATGTAAGAGCGTAGTAAATCGCATGTTGTTTAAAGCAACATGGCCCGATTTATGCTAATGCATGCTTTGGTGCGTAGCCCTATGTCTAATTCGATGAGATTAAGTGAAAGTACACATTACGAGGAGTGACCCAAGGCCGTGAGTCATGTAAGCCGTGGGCCACCTCTTTGTGCACGTTTTCCTAGGCCGAATGGCCGTGTAATGCGTCGTGTACGGTTTTGTGTATAGCGTTGTATTTTAGATCGAGTTGTATCTTTAATTTATCGTTGCGTCGGCATGAAATGCCTGGGTTGTAATAGGATAGATCCCAACGGCTCCCCCATTCCCCCTAAGCCTTGTTTGCTTTGTTTTGTATGTTGTTAGATCAATCAACCCACATGCTAAATTACAACTTTGACAAAGTTAGTTTAGTTGCATCTAAATCAACATAGAAACTTCACATGTTAGGGTTTTAAAACGATGTTTGCATATGATATATCGTAGTAGCTATGACCTTGTTTGAAATCCGACACTTGACGTAGTAGAGGCCGTTATTGACGGGCGGGGTTAGGTGTCCTTATGGGCTTCCTAACACGTACCCTCACCCCTTACTCAAGATCTATGTTTTGTGGATCCGTCTAAATACCATTGGATTACGAGAGTTATTCAAATCGAGTGATATAGGGTACAAGTCTTTATCTTTAATCACTTGTAGTCGATTGGCTTTATGCTTTTCGATGAAAGGTGTAAAGTTGACTTGAACGGTTCCAAGTTCCCAAAAAACTTGGTGGCGACTCGAATTTGTCTTAATTCGATTCGAAAGAACCTCAAGTCAATTATGCCTCGTGTGGATCCCGCGGACGCAGTTCCCGAGGGCCTTGTCCACACTTAGCATTCTATGTCTAGTTTGACTCTCGTGGATGCCAATGAACACAGATGTTCACAGAGATCTGGAGTAAGGGGTGAGGTACGTATTAAGAAGCTCTTTTGATCGAACACCTAATCCCGCCCGCCTCGATAGCGGCCTCTACTAATGATTAGGGGAATTTTCTGTACTTGATATGTTGTCGATTATATGCATGCAATGCAACATCCAATAGATTAATCCTAGCATGTGAGATTAAACTAAGTCGGTGAACATGTAATTTAGCATACATTAGGTCGAAGTAGGGATTTAAGGTTGATTACATGTGAGAGCAAACAAATGATAATAAAGAGTAATAAACAAAATACAATAATTAAAACTACAATGATTACAATGGTTCAATGATTTACGTCGAAAATACGTTTAAAACGGATGCTTTGAGAAAAGAAAAGGAAAATAAATTAGGGTTAGAAAACGGACAGATTGGTTGCGATATTATGATTAATAGTCGATTAATACGTAAAACTAATAAACTGTTGGAGTAAGTGTCCCCGACAATAATGCGATCACAATTGTCGATCATATTGATCACATATTTAAATCTCATAACAAGAATACGAAAGGGATGATACATTACATATATAGTCAACTGGTCTACACATATCGGTAATGATTGGCTGGCTAGAGTTTGACATTACTGTCGTGCGACGATGGTGATCAGTTGATCCCTTGAGGTCACACCTAAAGGACGATTCCCTTAATTGAAAAAGGTTAATTAATTGTATGTCGATACAGATTAATTAATTCCTTAAAATTGAACAAATTATTATCATAAGAGAGAAAATGACATCTTATTATAATGTGATTAAATAAGATTTTATTTAGTAATTTAAGAAGTTATATTACTAAAATTAATCGTGTTTGCGAAACACGCGAGATGAGAATGATAAGTTAGTTATAATTACAAGATGTTGTGAATTATACTAACTAATATTTAAATGACCATTTTATGTGAAAGTAATTTTGAATTACTAGTCAATTTGTTAAATGTGATTTATTTAATTTGTAAATGATATTTAATTTGTTAAATATGCATTTTAAATTAAAACATGACATAAGACATGTCACATGTCACATGACATATAATTGTGTAATTGACAAAAATAAAATGGACTCCATTTTACAACATATCAACCGAAATATTGATGGGCATTTTAGAAGTTTTGTTTTATTCTTTTGTCTTATTCATTTGTCTATGACACTTGATAGTGACATGACTATGGATAAAAGCTTACACATTTTTGTCTTGTGAAGACAAAAAGGAAAAAGGAAATGGGGTCCTATAGCCCTCTAACCCACCGGTTTTTGGTATAGAAAATAGAGAGATTTTCTCAATTTTTCATTCTTCTCATATTTTATGATAAACAATAAACTTCTCTCTCTTGTTCTTCATAAAATCAAGTTTTATGAATCAAATTTGTAAAAATTAATCACTAATAATACTAGTAGTAGTATATGAGTATTAGTAATCAATTTTAAGGTAAACCACATTACAAATATCTAGTACATGTTATTTTGTGGGATTTTGGGATAGTCTTGGGTGCAATCAAGAGGAGAATCTCTACTTTGGGATTTTTGGAGGATCATCCTAATATTCATTATAGCTCAAGAACCAATAAGTAGGAGATCTTGTTGGTGCCCAAAATGGCCGAAAATTTGATGGTGAGAAAACGATTTTCTCATCATTTTTTATTTAGTTTGCATGCATAAGATTTGTAATTATTTTATGACTAAATAAATAATCACATATATGAATATGTAAGCTTAATGAGATTAATGATTTCCAACAAGCGGTATCATGAGCCTTAGGTTGTTTGCATGCAAATCGGTTATTGTTTTTTCGAGTTATAAGATTAACAAACAAAACTTATAAATTTGTGTTTATTATGATATATCACGAAATTTATTATGCATGTTAAAGTTTCCAGTCCTAAAATGTTTTAGGATATTTTTGTTTAATTTATGGATTTTATTGTTCATTTTATATAATAATGGCATTAAAATGTGATTTTTATGATAAAAATGTCATTTTTGGACGAAAAATAGCTAAACTTTGATTTTTCCATTGGTTTTTGGATATGTTTTCATATATATTATATAATGATGGCCTGTAAATTTTCATAATTTTATGAGTTGTCAAGCTCGAAATATGGATTTTTCATTTTAAATTCGAATTTATATGAGAAAATAGGTTAATATGAGTTATATTTCGAATCTGGGCATGAAAATTTAGTATGTTGTCACATGCAATTTTAAAAGATGTATGTAAAATATTTGGCTATAATTAAGTCTTCATGCATGATTTATGAATTTTTGATGAAAAATCACATAAATAGAGACTATAATTAGTAAAAATGCTAAAACATACTTCATGACTAAGGAAATACGTCACATGTTGCATTTTATCATATATTTCAGATCTAAAAGTGAAAAGTTAAGAAAAATAATTTTTCTCATATTTCTATGATTATAATTGATAAATCCGATAAACCGCGACATTGTTTTTCTCGATAAATTTCGAAATTTTTAACCTAAGTTTTTGAACATTGTGAGTGTCATGGTATTTTTCCAGAATGTTCATGAGTTTAAAATTTAAAATTTCAAATTT
The DNA here is from genome assembly GCF_048544455.1 of Silene latifolia. Taxonomy (NCBI): domain Eukaryota; kingdom Viridiplantae; phylum Streptophyta; class Magnoliopsida; order Caryophyllales; family Caryophyllaceae; genus Silene; species Silene latifolia. The sequence goes on from NC_133536.1 coordinate 74,807,227, forward strand.
ATTTGAAATTTTTATGATTTAATTTGAAGTTTATGACATAATATTGTATTTTTGAGTCCATTTATGAACAATGTTAAGAAATATAAGTTAATTATTGTCAATATGTTAGTGGAGACTAATTTTGAGTCCTAAGTTGGTTAGGTTAATTAACTTGTACATAAATATGAATTTATGTAATTATTGTGATTATAAAAGGTTAAATCACGCAAATCCGTAAAAACCGATTAATATACGATATTGGCTCCTTAAAGGCGATTTAGCATAAAATTGGGCATGTTCATACATATTATAATGCTGCATTTTATTTATGATTGTCATAATTTTATTTTATGTAATTTTTGAATTATGTAATTTTACTTAGTATGGCCTTAGTTTTAATTGGTATTACCCGAAATGTATGGGAATATCGATTCGGTTGTAATTATTGTGATCTCGTATCACCGTTTTGTAATTTAATAGATTTATTTTATTTTAATTACAAATGTATAATAGGAAATTATGTAATTCATTTTGTAATTTAATTATTCCAGAGTTCCTTGAAGACGATGCCACTCGAGAAGGCGATCCATTAAAGAAAGAGTTGCCTTGAAATGTGTGCCAAGACCGAAGTTCAAAGGACCAAAGGAGTTGGTTTCCGAATTTGTAATAGTTTATTAGATTTACTTTTTTAGGAAGGCCATACTAGGATTTTATATTTATGCTTTGCATTTTATTTATATGTTGCATGGATCGCTAAATCGCCATAACTAAACATGCATTTTGGATCGAGTTTATCGACCGTGTCAATTACAATTATCGTAGTTCACCGCTTTAGTTCACTTAAAACGTGATAGATAATAAATTGACATGACCTCTCGCTAAATAAACAATTGAGACTTAGTCTTACCAAAAAGTAGAAACCATGAAAACCTATTTCGCGAGGGAGTGCGCTCGGCCACATCGGGGTACAAACCTTGTTACGTAGGGGAAGTGGGTGATAAATGTCTATCCACCGAATTCATGTTGATAAGGGATGAATCGGCTACACCGTGCCCAAGTTAATGTGGATTTGGATCATGGACACATTTATTCGAAATTTGGATTGAACTCAACAAAAGTATTGATAAGGGATGAATCGACCACACCGTGCCCTTGTCGGATGTGTTTTAGGCTAAAGATAAATGTTAATGTAATTTTATCGACCAAGAGTTAATCCACCGAGTTATATTGATAAGGGATGAATCGACCACACCGTGCCCAAGTTAATATGAATTTGGATCTTGGAATCATTTATCATAGTTGGGTAGAGGTGTAGATACCTCATTTCTGCACCTCTCGCAAACCACCCGGTGATGATTGGGCTGCATGTTTGGTACGCGGAACGATTTGTGACAGTTCGTAAGTTTATCGTCAAGTGATTGCTCAAACACTAATGTCTACCTCTTAGTTGTCATCTACGTGCCGATACGGTCGTTTTGTGATAATTAGAGTACATTTGGAGTCCGGCCTAAAAACCGTCTTCATTTTCTGATAACCGCCAAATCCCGAGTCAGAATGTTCTGGAATGTTCCGGATATTTCTATTCCATATTTTATAAATATTTCACAATCTTTATTCTTTGGTAAACAATTTCCCGTAATATTCATACAAAATATTAAGGAAAACCAAATTTATCCGTTATTCCATAACTTAAACACGGAAATCTTTCTTCCGCAGGAGGAAACCACTTGGGAAAAGACGCAGCAGGTACTGCACCTCTTCCAAGAGACGCAGTGACTGTTGCGCCTCTTCCCAGGTCCTTTTCTTCTTATTTCTCGTATCTTTTTCATATCTTTCCGAGATTCACTTCCAAAGTCTCTCCGAAAACCCTATTCCTTCACGTGATTAGTATAAATAGGAGCCTTCGCTCCTCATATTTCTCACGCGAGTGTCCGCCCTTCTCTTCTCCCTTTGCATTCTAGACCTTTGTTCTTATTTTTTGGCGTCTACGTGCTTGAACATTCAACCACGTAAGCTCGGATCCTTCTGAGTACCATCCTCGTTTGCATGACCGACCAATTTGACCAACTCCACCATAATCAACTTAATTAATCTAATCGTTTTCCTCTTACGAGGGCACTTTCGTCTACATTCGAGTCGAGCATCACTAATCGTAAACTTAGTTCATCTCGTTTCGTCAAACATGTAAGTCTGAGAGTGTAAATCTCTCTTTTATTATTGTTATTTACTTTTTGTATCATTAATGTAAGGTTTATGTCGAAAACATCTCTTAAAATCGATTTCTAAAACCGTGCTTTAAAACCCTTTTTATGGATTTCCAGAAGACAAACCGTCGAGAAAGGACGCAGCAACTGCTGCGCCTCTTCGAAGGAGCGCAGTTCCTGCTGCGCCTCTTCGTAAGGCTGCCGCAGTTCCTGCTTCCTTTCTTCTACCTTCGTCCTCTGTAATTCGTTTTCTTCATTTGTTTTCGTTTGCTTTTGTTAATTCTTTGACATGATAATCTAATAATTTCACATGTATATTCATCATTCATTAACGCATATAATTCATCATTAAAGCTCGATTTAAATCCCTAATAATTCAATATTTGCGGGTTTTCGTCATTAAAATCAATCCGGGTTGTAGAAATTCGATTTGTTCATATTGAGTTTCTGGAATTCGATCTTTGATATACTTTCATCTGTCTATTATATTATTCGTCATATTTAACCTATTTTGTTCACCCATGTCATTAATCAATCGTTCATTCGTGTAATTAATCCTTCTTAATTCCGTCTCATCCATGTTTATTGCTTTTATGATCATTAATCATATGTAGATAACCTATTAATCACTTTCATCCGAGTAAATATATCGTAATTAATCCTTAAATTCACCAACGAACATTAACGATTTGCAGTTCCGGCTTCACAGCCAGAACTCACCTTTGGAACAGACGCAACATCTGCTGCGCCTCTTCCAGAGGGCGCAGTCCTGCTGCGCCTATTCCAGGATGATTTCTCTCTCTGAACTCCGTTGTTGCTTGACCTAGTTTAATTAGTTTACGTATAATTGACTATTATCCGTATTATCTCGTACTGATTTGTTCGTTAATTCTTTCTTTTATTCTTTTTTCTCAAATTATCCGTTTTAAAGGCATTTTCGACATAAATCGCTAAATCTATTGTAATTTTCATTATTGTTTATTGTATTCATCATATTTCTTGTATCATTTGTATGTTTTCACATGTAATTGAGCATTAAATCCTACTTCGACCTTAATTGTATGATTAAATTACGTGTTCACCGACTTAGTCTAATTCTCACATGTTAGGACTAAAACTTGGATGTTGCATTGCATGCATATAATCGATGATATATCGAGTATAGATGATGTCCCTAATCATTAGTAGAGGCCGCTATCGAGGCGGGCGGGATTAGGTGTTCGATCAAAAGAGCTTCCTAATACGTACCCTCACCCCTTACTCCAGATCTCTGTGAACATCCGTGTTCATTGGCATCCACGAGAGTCATTCTAGACATAGAATGCTAAGGGTAACCAGTTCTTGGTGTTCATGTCACTACTTTGTGTCTTGACATGACACGAGGTATTCGAACGGTTCCAATTTCCCATAAAAATTGGTGGCGACTCCACAAAATGCAAACGCTTGTTCTCTCTCCCAAGCGCCCCCGTGGGCCCATTGTCCACAGTTTGGCGACTCCGCTGGGGATAATACACTTACGTGTAGCCAAGGGTGAAACTTGAACAAGGTGAGGGAATAGTTTGTACAAGACAATTGTCGGTTTTCATAACTCGGTCTTCCTAGACCGTTTTATTCGGCCTTCCTAGGCCCAACCCAACCCATTCGACCAATCGTCCCGACTAAACGGTCCTAATTCGTATTTGGGCCTAAGGATGGATAGCGATTGACGTCATCCATACCATGATGCTTACTCTTGTTTGTATCAAAGACCTTCACTACTTGAGGAAATGGACTAGGAATCGGCCTTACTCTTGTTTGGTACGAGCCTCTCCACAGACTTCGGGTTTGATTGTTCGGTATGGCAACCCACCCTTTAAACCAAAACCTTTTTAAATGCACTCAGCATCCCGTTATAATGCTTGTATAAATGTTTGTACCTTACGTGATCACCATTTCTAAACGAAACCATGACGATTTTTGTTAAAATCAAAACCCTTTTTTTAAAAATGAAAATTTCGAAAGGAAGCCTTTGATTAGCGCAAAACCCAGTCGAAACTCTGTCCGTTTGTCGAGTCAAAATCCGGACCCAAGCCCATTTCAAAACCTCAGTTCGAGTCCACTCCTACAACTACACTATGGTTGACTAGGATACACATTTTCAAAACCTTGTCTTTTCATCAAAGCTCACTCAACACAAGTGGCACACACCCACTTCACGAGTCAAAACATTTCTTCTCTTAGCAAGTGTGTTAGAATGGTCGATCGTGTTTTGATTCGTCATCGATCTCTTATCCAGTTTTCAAGATGCCTGAAAGCGACGTGAACTTCAACCAACTTCAAGATGGTAATGATCGAATCCTAGCCGCGTTAGCTCAAATCCAAGTTACTCAAGACCAAGTTTATGATCGCCTTGACACCATCGAGGGCCGGATCTACGCCGTAGAGGGGAGGTTGCCTCCTCAAGAAAGTGAAGTAGTAGGTGACTTCGCGAGTGAATCCAAGGACGAAAATCCTCCCATGGGAATAACTGTAGCCGAGAAAAGACTCCAATACTTAGAGGAGCAATTGATGTACCTTAAAGGGGATGACATTTATAGGGAGAATAACCGCAAGTATGAGGCCGTAAATTCCAAATTGCCAACTAACTTCAACATGACGGATATCCTTAAATTCAAGGGGCATGAGAACCCTTTGAACCACATCCGTGCTTTCAAGGATTATATGTCTATCAAAGGCATCAAACCCGAGATGTTCTTAAGGATCTTTCCTTCATCTCTTGACACCATCCCAAAGCAATGGTTCTACTCTTTAGAACACAAGAAGATCGCTACTTGGGAAGATGCCGCGATCGAGTTTGCTAAGCAATATGCGGATAATGCCGAGATCCAAGTTAACATGCGCACTCAAGAGGTTCTTACCCAAAATGACAAAGAAGGATTCACCGACTTCTTAAGTAGGTGGAGGAAGACTAGTACCCAACTAGTTGAACACCCGGATGAGGCTACCTTTGTGTAGAATTTAGTGGACAATATCAAACCCATCTATGCCAATCATTTGAGATGCCAAAACATCAAAACTTTCAAGGACTTAACCGTACTAGGAACAAGGATTGAAGATGACATCCGTAAAGGGCTCTTGTCCAAAACGGTAGGTCGAGGATATCAAGGCTCAACAAGTCGTTCATAGGGCTCCACTAGCAAGACCGATGAGGTTAACCTTCTCGAGCCATCCAAGAAAAGTACCCCACCGAGGAAATTCACAAATCTTGGGGACACTTACTCCAACGCTCTAAAAAGGTTAATGAAACAAGGCAAACTCCAACCCATAGGACCTACTCCCGAACCCGAAAAGAAATCCAAATTCTGGGACGAGAACTCGTACTGTGAATACCATAGGGGCAAGGGGCATGACACAGAAAAATGCTACAAATTGAAAAATGTGCTTCAAGACATGATTGAAGATGGCCGACTACCAATACCGCCGGGAGGTAAACCCAACAACACTCAGAACCCTCTTGGGATTCTAGTGATCACAAGTGAAGAATCTACCTTAGATTGTTCACACCTCATTTCTCCAATTGAAGATGAGATCCACGCGATTGAGAATGAAGGGTTCTACTCTACCATCTCCCCTACCATTTCCGACTTCATCACATGGGCAAGGAGTGTGGATAGGCAAGTTTGGGAATTGGAAAATGTGGTGACAACTTTACATGACCCCAACGCGACACCTAAAGAGCATGTGCCACTAATCTTCTCTCAAAATGATACTATGCAAGAAATAGTCGCCGTGGTTGATAAACTAGTCGACCAAATCACGCAATTAGAAGACGAAATCATGAGAATGAGGGAATTACCTACAATCAATGGAGTTTGGGCCGATGATGATGAGGACGAGTATCTCATTGAAAACTCCCTAGTCAAAGAAATAGTCCAAAATGGTGAAGACCAAGATGTGGACCACCTAACTCGTTCGGGGCGTCCATATCAAAGCACTACTCAAAATGGTCCAACCAACGTTGTCACACCAAATGACAACGAAGATGACTCCACTGATCATTTGCTCAAGCAATTACAGAAAACAAAGGCTGATCTTTCAGTCTGCCAATTAGTAGCAAGCTCTTTCCCACATCGCCAAGCTTTACTGCAAGCCTTGGCCAAGCTAAATGTAGCACATAACTCGACACCCGAAGATGTAGTCAACTTGGTCTTCCAAGAATCACCGAAGCTAAGTAATCCTATTACTTTCTCAGACGAAGATTTGGCACCTTTTGGCGCTAGTCACAACTTGGCTCTTTACATCACTGTCATTGTTCTAAAGAAGAACGTGCCAATGACCTTGGTAGATGATGGCTCTGCGGTCAACGTCATACCCCTCAAAACGGCATACAAATTAGGCATGAAAGAGTCGGATTGGACCCCTACCAATCAAGGTGTTTGCGCATATGATGGTACACGATGAAAGGTCGTAGGACTCGTTAACCTAACCATAGCCACAGGGCCAATTGAGCGAAAGGTTAACTTCTAAATAGTGGACATTGAAGCTTCCTTCAACATACTTCTAGGAAGACCTTGGATTCACGCTTCCAAAGCGGTGACATCCACCCTTCATCAAAAGATCAAGATCCCACTAAATGGCAAAGTGGTGACGATCACTTCGTCACCCATCAAGGCAATAATAGAAAAGAAATCGAACAATCAAGTCCTTGCAGACCCAGTATATGAACTTGGGGGCTTCCAAAGCATAAATGTCATAGAAAGCGAATTGGCACCCTTGTACTACAATCCCTACTCCAACTTGGTGGTCAACCACATACTCAAAACCCAGGGATACTTCCCTGGAATGCCTTTAAACCCTATTCGAAGAAACACCTTCGCACCATACAAGGAAGGCAACTAAAAAAGGATACCACTTGGACTAGGGTACAAACCCACCAAAGAGGAAGATCTCGAGATGCTAGCTCAAGTTCAAAACCGTAAGTATGTAGGAGTCCAAATGCGACCCTATCTCCCTACCCTAAATGGATACTTTGTTAAGGAAGGAAGTCTAGAACTCTTTCACGGATTTCCCGAGCCTTGGCATTATCTCGAGAGGAAGCTAGCCGGAATCGAGATCTTTCACGATTGCTACTTCATCCCTCCAGAAACGGTTCCTACTGTCAAGCTGTTAGTCTACTGTTTGGAGAGGATCGATTTGTTAGAGCCGCGCAGGATGAGATCATTGCCATGATACTTCAAGACGATCACTTCAATCCTACCGCGTTAATCACAGAAACAAACGCGAACCAGCAGAAAGGATGGAGAAAATAAATCAAGTGGACCAACAATCAAGGAAGACTCTTCAAGCTCACCACTGGAGAAGGAGAGATGTTCAAAGGAGAACCAGAAGACAATGAATTCGAGTCAGAGTCGGAGTCGGAGTCAGAGTCAGAGTCTAGAGAAATCACTAGGGAGTCTCCTCCTGTCGTCATCCTCATTCCCTTTGTTTGTCCTAGCTTAGCCTCGAGTAGTTACAGTAGTTCGGGAAATGTCCCAACAACTGTCCCTTTACCGCCACTGACCACAGATCAGATGGCTTCTTTGTTTCAACTTTTCTCAAACTTTAATATGAATAAACCAGGTTCTGCTTACTCTTTGTGTTATCTTGAGTGCAATTCTGTTTACGATGATACTGAGGATGACCAAAACCCAGACTCAATTGAAATACCTCCCTACGTAGCCAAAGAAATACTACAGGAAGGGGAAGGGGGACCAGTAATAGAGAGCACCGAACCCATCAATGTAGGAACCGAACTAGAACCCCAAGAACTTAGGATAGGGACTACCTTGAGCCCTACCGAAAGGGCCGATTTCATAGACATCCTAAACGAGTTCAAAGAGGTCTTCGCTTGGTCCTACAAAGACATGCCAGGGATCGACAGGGATATCGCCGAACATAGAATCCCGATTAAGCCAGGTTTCAAACCCGTAAAACAGAAGCTTCGCCGAATGAGAACGGAATGGGCTCTCAAGATTAAGGAAGAAGTCGATAAGCAATTCAAATCCGGGTTCATCAAAGTTTCCGAGTATTCTGACTGGGTAGCCAACATAGTACCTGTACCCAAAAAAGGATGGGAGAATCCGTGTTTGTGTTGATTTCAGGGACTTAAACAAAGCAAGTCCTACAGATGACTTCCCTCTACCGCACATCGACATATTAGTGGACAATACTGCAGACCCCACATTACTATCCTTCATGGATGGGTATGCGGGTTATAACCAAATAAAGATGGCCATAGAAGACATGCATAAGACCACCTTTGTCACTCAATGGGGAACCTATTGCTATACGGTCATGCCGTTTGGGTTAATCAACGCCGGAGCTACATATCAACGCACCGTAACTACACTCTTACATGAAATTATGCACAAAGAAGTTGAGGTATATGTAGACGACATGATTGTCAAATCCAAGGATAGAGAGGGGCATATTGCGAACCTTCGCAAATTTTCGCAAGGCTACGAAAGTACAACATGAGGCACAATCCTCAGAAGTGCGCGTTCGGAGTAACATCTGGTAAACTCCTGGGATACGTCGTTAGCCAATGAGGTATAGAAATAGACCCTTCCAAGATCAAGGCTCTGATCGAAATGCCACAACCTCAAACAGAAAAAGAAGTCAGAGGATTCCTAGGGAAAGTGCAATATATAAGTCGATTCATATCGAAACTCACCATGATTTGTGAGCCTATCTTCAAGAAGCTCAAGAAAACGGACCACTCCATGTGGGATGATGATTGTCAAAAGGCATTTGACCGAATCAAAGAGATATTGGCTAAACCACCAGTGCTCATGCCACCTCAACGAGATCAACCTCTTGGTTTGTATCTCACAGAAACCGAAACAGCCATGGGTGCCATGCTAGCTCAAACCGTAGGAAGTGAAGAAAGGGCTATCTACTACCTTAGTAAGAAGTTCTTGGAGTACGAGTGCAAATACTCACAACTCGAGAAGACATGCCTCGCTCTTGTGTGGGCAACGAAGAAGCTACGTCATTACATGCTTAGCTACTCCGTCAAAATATACTCCAAAATGGATTCAGTCAAATACCTCTTCGAAAAACCCGTCCTCAACGGACGTCTAGCAAGATGGACTTTGATGCTCTCAGAGTTCGATCTCAAATACGTGCCTCTGAAAGTAATAAAAGGACGCGTCGTCGCCGAATTCTTTGTAGAGAATCCCATCAATGATGCACAAACGATAGACACTTGGTCATTTCCAGACGAGGATATACTCCAAACCGATGTAGACTCCTGGGACCTTTACTTTGATGGGGCATCAAACTTAAGAGGATTTAGAATAGGAGTGTTGCTCATTTCTCCTGAAGGCGAGCATACACCAATCTCTGTCAAACTCGACTTTGAGGTGACAAACAATGCTGCAGAATACGAAGCTTGTCTCATTGGACTACAAGCGGTAGTGAGCTTAGGCATTAAAAACCTCCGAGTACATGGGGATTCATCCCTGATCATCAATCAAGTTACGGGATCTTGGAAAATCCGAAGCGAAAGCTTAGCACCTTATCAAGCCATAATAGACCAAGTTGCCCAATTCTTTGATCACGTGACTTATCTACACCTACCTCGGGAAGAAAATCAATTTGTAGATGCTATTGCAAAAATTGCATCTTTGATTAATATACCAGATGACATGGTGGAAATGCCTTTATGCATCAAACGACGGTCAGAACCGGCTTATGTCCATCAAATCACAGATGAAGAGGAAATCACACAGGAACCCTGGTTCCAAGCAATCCTGAATTTCAAGCTCAACGGTACCTATCCACCGGATATGGACAAAAAGGGACAACGTGCTATACGCCTACTAGCTTCCCAATACGTTGTCATGCAAGGAGAGTTATACAAAAGAACACCTCTTGGTGTAATCCTACGTTGCCTTGATCATTTACAGGCACGGAAAGTGATGGAAGAAGTCCACGATGGAGAATGCGGTCCTCACATAAGTGGGCCCATGATGGCAAAGAAAATCACACGTTTGGGGTATTATTAGACCACAATGGAATCCGATTGCATCAAATATGTAAGACATTGCCACAATTGCCAAATCTTCGGGAATGTACAACATGTCCCTCCTTCATTGCTCTATACAATGACATCTCCTTGGCCATTTTCTGCCTGGGGAATTGATATAATCGGGAAGATAACCCCAGCCGGAACAGGAGGTCACTGTTTCATCCTAGTGGCAATCGACTATTTCACCAAATGGGTAGAAGCGGCTTCCTACACTAGTCTTATGCCCAAAAACGTGGTAAAGTTCATACAAAACAACATCATCTGTCGATACGGTTGCCCACATGAGATCATTAGTGATAATGGATCACATTTCCAAGCTGAGACTGAGCAATTGCTAGCCAAGTACAAAATTAGGCATCACCACTCTTCGCCCTATAGACCACAGACTAATGGCGCGGTAGAGGCGGCAAACAAAAATGTTGTCACAATTCTCAAGAAAATGATTGACAACTATCGAGATTGGCCAAGCAAGATACCCTTTGCTTTGTGGGGATATCGCACATATGTTAGGACGCCCAATGGGGCCACTCCTTTTTATTTGACCTACGGCATGGAAGCTGTACAGCCAGTCAAGTTAAAAATACCATCCTTGTGTATCTTACTCGAAAGTCAAATCCCGGAAGCTGATTGGAAGAGGGATAGGTATGAAGAACTCATCCTCCTGGATGAACGTAGGCTACGCTCCTTGCATAATGTCCAAACATATCAAGCACGTATCAAACGAGCCTTCAAAAAAAGGGTTAAGCCAAGAAACATCAAGGAAGGAGACTTAGTACTCAAATCGGTTAGAGCTCTTTTACCTGTCGACCCACGGGGAAAATTCAAACCTAATTGGGCCGGGCCATTTCTAGTCAAGTCCATACTTCCAGGGGGTGCGGTTAGAATCACAGACCTAGATGGGAATGAGTTTTCCAACCCAACGAACCTCGACCAACTAAAACGATATTATGCCTAGAATAGGAGCAAAAACGCGCCTCGCGTAACCTCACGTGTCGCTCTTGTGGCACTAAATAAAAGGCCCCTGGCCAAGATGAAATAAGCTAATGTCACTCTGCTCTTGCATTTTGACAAATTTGTCATCCTCATATCATCGAATAAACTAAACTGCACCTTCAGAGTAAGCAAAAGCTCATGCTTATTTTCTAAGTTCATTACAAGCTCTTGCTTAGAACAATTATTCTTTTACATTTACTCGAACTACGCGCAGGGTCTGATTTCATTTTTCTAAATGAATACGTAGGCAATCCTTCACAGGATACAACCCATTATTCTTAAATGTAAATAGAAGGACATTTGCATCGCACTTGGAATTCGACAAGAATAATAAACAGAAAATCACAACGGTTTCATAGCCAATTAACCTTTTTTATTTCATTCATTTTCTAATAATAATACGCTACATAATAAAAAAATAAAGAAAATAGGCTAGGATTCTAAAAACCCCACCTTTTTATTACAACAATAATAATAATAATAAATAATAATAAAGACTAGGGCTATTCCTCCATTTTCCCCTTGCCCTTGTCATTCTTGTCATATTTCTTGTCACGACCTCGAGCCGGACGCTCTTGCGCCACTTCAGACCTAATCACCAACGGTCTTTCTCGAGGCCTAGCCTTACCATTCTTGCCAATCACCATCTCCACGACAGAAGAGGTCTTCGGTTTCTTCGAAGGATGAACAACTCGAAACCCGGCTTCTTCCTCTCCCTCAATCAAATGCTTCTCTTTCTCTTTTTCCACCTCGCGCACCTTGTAGTCAACGGGCTCGCGCTTCCTCAATCTCTTGCGCTCTTCCAGAGTAGTAGCTTTCCTCCATCGCAGATAGGAATCCGACACCCATAAGGCATTAGCATAAGAGTTCAAGAACCACATGTTTCTTTGGGCCCATTTAATGGCCCACTCCCTTCGACTCTCAGTAGTAAGCGCCACGGCAGTCTGCGGGACGGTATCAAGCTTCGGGATCGTCTGCTTTAGTCCAACCTGTCTCATCAACCTTTCCGGGAAGATGCACACCATGAATTCCAAGCCAGGAATGCGCACATATCGAGTAGGATCCAAGGAAGACACTCCAGTGACAGATTTTAGGTGCCACCATGGTACAATCCACCTAATCAAGGGGCCATCATCACTCTTCAGTTTATTCTCCCAATAATTGCACGCTCGAGTAAAGTCCACCATGTAAAGCCTGGTCCTCATTGCAATCGAACGAGCATGATAAGAAGGAACATGAACTGGGAGCTCGATCAATCGAAGCCGTTCCATAAGCCAGACCTACCAAAAGCGGGTATTAGAACAAAAAAAAAAAAAAAAAAAAAAACGAACAAAAAAAAAACGAACAAAAAAGAAGAAAAAAAAGAAAATATTCTTTTACCTGCAAAATAACGGGACTTCCCAAGTACGGTAGGTCACGATTGGCTTTCCTATTATCCAAACCCAACAAGATCTCTCCTAAGCATAAACAAGTTGGGCTCCTGCGCAGCTCCATTTGCTCAACAAGGCCCAGAAGACGGGGATCACCTCTCAAGTCTTCATCCACATGCCCTTGGAGGACATACACATGCAACAAGCAAAATCCAAATGCCCTTCGCCTAGCAACATAAGAAACGGTGGGGTCGGCCCTGTTAATGAATCGATCAATGAAGTCCAGCATTCGCACTCCCTTCGAGGTCACTAAACGGTCCACCTCAATTCTAGTCAATCAAAGCAAGTCTCTAAATTTGCTTTTATACCCTTGCGAAGTAGAAGGAATAGCAGGCAAGTGCTCTGGGTCCCACCCACCAATCGCAGCAATTTCTTCAGGGAATGGGCAAATGTCGCCTCCAGGGAACGCAAAAACATGATAATTCGGGTCCCAGTAATCAAGACAAGCAACTAGGAATGGTTTGACAACCTTGATAAGCTTCAAACTCAACAAAGATCCAAGATTATAGGTGCCCATGTCATGTTTCTCCGGTTGGAAAACTCATTAGTCCACTCTTTTAGGCGAATCTCCAAAGTATTCATGATGAGTGATTATATTGAGAATTTTATGTAATAAGACGAAGAAGAGACGAAAGAATTGTGTGAATAAAAGCTCTATCGACGTCTCTATTTATACTAAAATCTGTTTCCAAAAATCTGCCAGAGCAGACACAACTGGGAACAGGCGCAGCACCTGCTGCGCCTCTTCAAAGGGACGCAGCTCATGCTGCGCCTCTTCCTCACCAAGGTTTCTGTGATTTTCCGCATTGGATCTTTCCTAAATTCTGTGACGAATAATTTCCTATTCCTACGGGTTATTATTTTGGCAAATACGTGGAAATTACCATATTCCATGTTTCCTAATTCTGCAGGCACGTATTTCGAGACGATATCAACATTTTCGTCATTTTACCACACTTGTACATTTTCATTTTAGGAAATAATTTTCAATTTTAATTTAATTCATTTCAAAATTTATATATTTATTTCATTTATATTTCTTTTATTTCTTTTTAATCAATTCATTTCTAACTTATAGGTTTCTATTTTTTTTCTTTTTTTAGGGGTAACCCTCCCTACCGTCCGGTCATTTCCGGCAAATTTTTTGCATTTTTGCATTTTCACACTCCTTTGAGTCATTCGTTTTGCGCTAATTCAGGCCATGTGTATATACAAATGTATGTTTTGCGTGATTTCTATGTAAATTTCGGCAGCATGACGGCATAAACCGTCATCTACCAAACCTGTTCAAAGCTAACCTGCAGGTACAAGCAATGCAACCCAACAACAAAAGCACTCAGGCCATCAAATATACAACCAAAAAGGGAAATTTACAACAAACTGGGGGCTCGAGCCCCAAGCAAAGTCCAAAATGTCCAAAATGAAGGTCCAAAATGTACAAATGTGCAAAGTACAAACAAAAAACTAAACAAAACTAATGTCGGTCGCCCTCTAGCTCCTCAACTCTTGCCGCGAGAGCAGCAACCTCGGCGTCTCGAACCTCAAGCTCCCTCAACAAGCGAGTTGTCTCCTCCCGAGACTGAGCCAACTTTCGCTCCAGCTCACGGTCCCCCTGTAAACAACAAAATTGGCTCATGTCAATCATTTCAAGCAATTACAAGAGAAGTTGGAAAATCAAAATTCAAAAATGAAATAGACACAAGGTTCATACCTGACGATCTCGACCGCCGACAAGTGCCTCGACGACAGTAGCTCGCAGCCGGTTGGCCACCCTCTATAACGCCACAAACCGAGACGGCGCAACCTGCATTTTCAAAAAGAAGTTCTCAATAATTGAATAAGTTCAACCAAATGTGTTCTTACACAAAGATCACGCAAATTAGAGGCTCACCCTCCGAATCGATCTTTGCCAATCATCCAGGCCAAGATCCCCGTCACGGCCCACGTCAAAGTCACGCAGCTCGGAGATCGTCGTCCTCCAAGTCGCGTCAGAGTACTCGAGGGTCTCGGGGTACTCTGGGGGCTCGATGCCCGCCGCCTCAACCTCCTGCAAAGTCAAATGATTCTCGTTAATCGATGATCTTTCATTGTATTTCAAAATCAAGAATAAAGGAGAGTAAAGATGCTCACCACTACCGACCAGTACGCCAACCTCTCGTAGAGGAACGCCGAGTAGTCCTCACCAGGAAGAAGGAGGGCGTCACCACCAACGCCAGCCAAGTCAGCTTCCCTCTCAGCCTCAGAAGGCTCCCTGAACATCGTCCTAGGAGGATCGATGGGAACCGTCAACACATCCCGAGAGCACTGACGAGCCAAGCGCTCGCCCAAGTACCACACAGGACCCATCAACGTCTTCAACAACAGCCGGCTCGAGCTCCTAGGTCGAAGGACCTCAGCCACAAAAGGAGGCGCTCCAGCGTACTCCACCCAAGGCTTGGGCACCCACTGGGACAATACAAACAAGGAATCATTTTTATGATCGATTAAAAGCAATGTAGAAGCAAAATGAATATAAGTAAGATGCTCACGCTGTCCAGCTGAAGAGCGTTCACGTCCCGCCGGTAAACACCGTGACAGGAACGCTTGCTCCTCGTCCTACACATCACCTAATCCCTCACGACGGAATAGGCCTTCTCCAGCGGCTCCGTCCTCTTGGGCGAGAGGCTCGGAAAGTAAGAGTACACCCACGCCTGTGAAGCAAGATAGTCAATGACGATCTTTCATAATTTGATAAGGAAAAGAATTGATTTTAGTCTAAATAAAGGTTCATACCTCCAACAGTAGTCCAGGGCCGACAGCACCAGGAGAAGTCCCCTTCTCCATCAACTCCGGACGAACCATGGCCCTCATGAAGCGGATGAGGACCGCAAAACCAGCAGTGACCCAGTCCCAACGCCCTAGGGAGCTGATGTGACCATAATTGGCGCATATTTGGCCCCCGAATTAGCCTTGTTTCCATGCTTTTTAGTGCTTATTTGGGTCATTTCCTATCTTTAGTTATTTGTTTTGCATATTCTTTGAGATTTTGATCCCTTGGTAGGAAAGGAGTAAGAATCTTGCATTTTCATGGCAAAACAAGACTAAATTGATCGAATTCAATGACCAAGCATCAAGGAGAGACAAGATTAGAAGGCCTTTGTACATATCATAGTAGAAGAGCAATGTTGAGGAAAGATCCTTGAGTCCCCAAGGAAATCCCAAAGGAATTTATGAAGAAAAGGGATGAAAAGAAGAAGTTACTATGCTGACTGACAATCCGAGCGGATTGTCAACAATCCGTCCGTCCGCCCCGCACAATCGAGCGCCCCACGCGAGAATCCGCTCGGATTCCCCTCAACAATCCGCCCGGATTCCCTCGAATCCGCTCGGATTCCACCGCCCAAATCCGTTCGTCCCGACCTTATTCCGCCCGGATTTCTTCACAAAGACGGATTGTCTTCTTCTTCAAGCTACGAAAAGAGAAGCCCTTCTCTCGAGAAATACCGGGTCCTCCTTGCTCAACTTAAAAAGTGTAATTACTAGTTTAGCCCTTAGTTAACCCTAATGCATCCTCCCTAATTTTCACTATAAATACCCCATTAGTCTAATTAGAGGAGCATGTTCTTCTTATCAATAATTAGTGTAGTTAATATCAATCAAATCTCTCTTCAATATTGTAATCAAGTATTAATCAAGTTTTAATCCAAGTTTTAGTTCTTTAATCTCTCTCTTGTTCATCCTTTATTTTGGGTAATTGAAGATTATTTGGGTTATTATTAGGAGATTGACAACCTCTCAATCTAGCATTCAAGTACTTCTATTATTCTTGCTTTATTATTGGAATCATTAGTAGGTATAATCTCTTAATCCCTTTTTAATTATTGTTAATTACTTTCATTTATTCATCATGTTTCATATTGTTGGTATGATTGACAACCTTGCTAGCATGATCAACATGATAATGAGTGAGTAGTCTCCTAGCTAGGGTTAATGGGTGATTAGGGGAAACCAACATGGGGAATGATTCATGCTTAAATTAATATGCTTTAATGTTTTATTTGCTTGCTTGTTTTGATCTTAACTCATGCACATGTTATATTTGATGAAATGCTAAGCCTATGAATCCTTGCATTTACTATCATCTCCTATCTTTTCAATGAGACTTGTAAGACATAACCCAACTCGAGTCTCATTAGACCATGCATGTTGTTGAGTAGGGAAGATTAAGTCGACTTGTAGGTGTTGTACAATCTAATCGATTCGGCTCCGGGACCCAAACTTTCCTAGGATTGTAAGATATAACCCAACTCAATCCATCACAACAATAATTGCTTGCTTATAATTTGAGAACATATTTGTATGATCATATCCCATGATTCCCCTATGACCCCATGACACCCTAGTGCCTTTAATCAATTGTTTACACCCCTTTAATTCATCTTGCTTGTTTATTTTCATTGTTATTCTAGTTTAGTAACCTTCTACATCAACCCAATTTGTGACACCCCTTAGACACCACTAGTTACAATAGAAATCTCATTTCAACTCCCGTCCCTTGGGATCCGACCTTTACTTGCCTCTTTACTAATTGTAGAGTTGTTTGTGGAGCTATAAATTGTGTTTTGATTCGACCGTGACCAACGACCACATCTTAATTTGTGAACACTTAGCGGGATCGCATCAAAAATGGCGCCGTTGCCGGGGACGGTGTTTGTTTGACTTAGATTTCCTTTTTGTTATTAGTTGTATCTTTCTTCGCCTTGAGGAAGTAAAACTCCTCAAGGTTTGTTCTAATTGTTTTTGAGTTGTTTGATATTTTGCATGTCTAGAAGGTTACAAGGTGATTTGTTACCTTTTGACCGTGAAATCGAAAGAACCTTGACGAACAATAGGAGACTTGTTAGGAGGAATTTGAGAGGTGTTGGTGAAGTTATTCAACCCACTAGTGAGTTTGTCAATCCTTTCGCAATAGAAGGAGAAGAAAACCCATTACACAATACCCCACAAAATTCACCTACAATGCCAAAATTCTCGTCACACTCCATACCCACCGAGGAGAATCTACCAAATGGTACTCCTACACCGCAACATCTCACCGGAAATTTTATTGCCAAGTCCGCCTTCATCCAACTAGTTGAGAGGAGCCAATTTGGGGGGATGCCTAGTGAGGACCCTCATTCTCATATGGAAACCTTTTGCGATTATTGTGATGCTATCTCTCAAACGGGCGTGACTCAAGACCAAATTAGATGGGTCTTATTTCCTTTTTCCTTAATCGGCACCGCAAAGCAATGGTTGAATGGCCTTGATAAGGCCACCCTTGGAATAGATTCTTGGAAGAAGTTGGCTCTAGCTTTCTACAAAAAATTCTACCCACCGGAAAAGACCAACATGCTAAGAGCTCAAATTACGGGTTTTAAGCAAAGGGATGAAGAGTCTTTGTATGAAGCTTGGGAGCGGTTCAAAGGTATTTGTCGCTCATGTCCTCACCATGGACTTAGCGAATAGTTTTTGGTGCAACAATTTTGGAATGGTTTATATGAAGATTCTAGGAACATTCTCAATATGGGATCAAATGGAATGTTCACCGAAGTTGATGACAATCAAACATGGAACAAGATTGAGGAAATGGCGGTCCATAACTCACAATATAGTAGACCTCGCAAGGCTACTAGAGGAGGAAATCATGAAGTGGACTCCGTTACTCAATTGGGTGCTCAACTTAGTGCTCACATTGACACAATCAACTTGAAGTTTGAACAAGTTATGGCTAGACTTGAGGAAAACTCAAAATCATCGAAGCATCATGTTAATGCCATGACGGCATCCTCATCAATCCCAAGTGGGATATGTGAGAATTGTGGAACTTTGGGACATGACCAAGGTGAATGTAGGGGAACAAATGAACAAGTGAATGCTTTCCAAGCATACAAGAGTGGTACCCCTTATTCCAACTTTTACAATGAAAACACCAAATTCCATCCAAATCTCTCATACAAAAGCCAAAATGTTCAAAACCCTCAAACAACATACACTCCACCACCCATGAGAAACCAAAATCAAAGACCCTTTTACAATCAAAACAAAGGTTACCAAAATCAAAATCCATACAATCACCAAAATGACCAAGGTTTTGATGTCCAAAAAGCGGTCCTCCAAATGCAAAAGAATCAACAAGAATTTTTCACTCAAATGCAAAAAGATAGCCAAGCAAAGGAAACCACCATCAACAACATTCTAGCTCACACCAAGATGTTGGAAACCCAATTGACTCAACTAGCATCTTCAAGCTCACAAAGGCAAAAGGGGCAATTACCACCTCAAAGTGATCCCCCTAGACATGAAACGGTTAGTGCCATTCACTTGAGAAGTGGTACAAGGTATGAAGCACCGAAGAAGCAAGTTGAGGATGAAGTTGTGGAAGCTAGTGAAAAGGAAGAAATTGTGCAAAACTCCAAAGATGGAGAATCATCAAAAGAAGAAAGTTCAAAGAAAAATGAAGACAAGGCCAAGGAGAAGGAGCCCATTGTGATTAGACTTCCTTTTCCAAGTCGTCAAGCCAAGCCCAAATTTGATGATCAACTTGGAAAGTTCATGGAAATTGTGAAGAATTTAGAAGTCTCAATTCCTTTCACGGAATTAATCAATCACGTTCCGGCCTATGCGAAGTACATGAAAGATATCCTCACAAAGAAGAAGTCGATCCGGAAACTTGAGACTATCGCCTTCACTAAGGTGAGTAGTGCAATACTTCAAGGGAGTTCACCTCCAAAGTTAAAGGATCCGGGAAGCTTCTCAATACCGTGTACCATTGGCGACACGACGATCAACAAAGCCTTATGTGATCTAGGGGCTAGTGTGAGTGTCATGCCATACTCGGTAAGTAAATGGTTGGGGATGGGAGAGCTTAAATGCACCAACATCACACTCCAAATGGCCGATAGATCGACGAAGACACCGTTAGGGATATGGGAAGATGTCCCCGTGCGAATTGGGAAGTTTTTCATCCCGGTGGACTTTGTCATTGTTGATATGGAGGAAGATTCCAACATTCCAATCATCCTAGGAAGACCTTTCCTACACACCGCCGGTGCGGTAATTGATGTGAAACATGGTGAGCTCACTCTAGAAGTGGGAGATGAAAGCATAACTTTTAATCTTGACAAGACCATGAGAGCTCCTCGTTTGCATGAACCATGTTTCATGATTGATCATTATAGCCGAAAAGATGAGAAGAAGAAATCGGAACTCCAATGGAAGAAGAAAATTGAAGATGCTCCATTCAAAGAGCAAGTGAATTATGACAAGGAGAGCTTGCAAAGCTCATCAAAATCAACCAAGGAAGAAGAGGATGGCCTCATTGGCCAAGAGAAGAAATTGGGAGAGTTGTCTCCATCTAAGCAAGAGATTTTCAATGATCAACTCAATGAAGTTTGTGGTCTTTGGGACGACGAATTTGAAGGGATTTTTAATCCCTACATTGGACATGCCATCGATCATGATCAACAACAAGGGCCACGGTCCACTGAGAACCTCTACCATGATAATGAACAAGCCTTTGATTACTTCTTCAAGGTGTTGAACAACATCAACAACACCTTGAACATGCCCCCTTGACATCTCATCAAGAATGAGAGTTTGGTGGAGTCCTCCCTAAACCACCACTTGTAAATTTTTCTAACTCCCTAACTTACATTTCAATTCTTGTATTGCATTTTTGTCATATTTGGATTTTTATTTACTTTGATCAAAATAATTGTCATGTAAGAGAGAAGTGAGGGAGGGAATAACAATTTCAATTGATGTGTAGTGCTTTACCTTAGTGTGGGGATAGCAATTGCCTAGGCTATCCATGCCTTAGTAGTTCCCCCACAATGAAGAACACAAGACTTGAAGAAAGAATGGAAGAATGATAAAGGGAATGCGCTGTGCACGGGTGGAACTGAATCCGTGTACATAGGGGAAGAATCCGAGCGGATTCCCAAGAATCCGCCCGTCTTATGCAATCCGAGCGTCCTGCAGAAAAGACGCCCGTCCTGAATTGCGCTGAGTTTTGAAATTTTCTTGACTGTTAAAGAATCCGAGCGGATTTCTGAAAATCCGCCCGTCTTGAAGAATTCGTCCGTCCTGGGAAAAAGACGTCCGTCTTTGCAGCTGAGGAAAACAAGCAAATTTCTCTGGACAGAAATCCGTCCGTCGTTGAGCAAATCCGCCCGTCCCGTGTTCAGCAAATCCGAGCGGATTGTTACAAATCCGCCCGTCTTTAGGCGAGTTTTACAAAGTTCAGAAAGACAGAATCCGCACGGATTAGGCGAAATCCGCACGGATTGCCCCTGCAGATTCGAAATTTTCGGCCTCTTTAAAACCCCTCCCACCTTCATTCATTCATTCATTCATTCATAAACACTACCCACAACATCAAAACCCTCATCCTCTCCATCATAAAAACAAAAGCCCTCAACAACATTCAACAAAATCAAATCAAACCATCCTTCCAACAACAAATTAATCACTCCTTCTTCAACAAAAATCAAAGCCAAGAACAAAATCTTCAACCTTTGAGTCGATTTTTGTTTTCATAAAGGCAAAGCCTTTCACCTTCAAATTGATTTGGGCATACTACAAAGTGAAGATTTTTCACTCTTTTCTTGGTTAGTTCATCAATGGCAAGGACTAAGGGAGCAACAAAGGCAACAAAGGCACCAAAGGCTAAGGCACTCTCACAAAGGCAAAAGGCTCTTCAAACAAAGAAAGCTTTGGCTATGGTGGTAGCAACACCAAACTTGGAAGTGCAACAACAACAACAACCTTCTATGGGAGCAACAACACCTTCTACTCCGGTAATTAATCAACTTTTGCATTATCCGGAGGTAACTTTTATTTCCGATACCCATAGAAATACCTTTGTCATGTTTGCTATGAAATCTATACAATCCACCAAATTCATATGTGAAGATACCTTACAAAAATTGGGTGTTCTTGAACAAACAAAAGCCTTTTTCAAAGCCATGGGATTGAAGAAATTGTTTGAAACAAAGGAATTGACATACCCCTCCCTTGTCTTGGAATTTTTAAGTTCTTTGAAAGTCACCAAAGTTGAGAATAGGGAAAATCTCGAGTTTCGTCTAGCTAATGTTAGTAGACGCATTACCTTTAAGGAATTGGGTGAAATTTTGGGTCTTAGTGATGAATCGCGTTATCTTAAGCATTATGGAAAGTATGACCCCGAGCCTCTTTGGGAGGCAATCTCCGGGAAGAAATTTGAGGATTTTCATGCATGTCGTGCTCTTTTGGTCCATCATCCGGGCATAAGAGTATGGCACAAGGTTGTGGGAAATACCATAATTGCTAGGAAAGACACCAATCATTTCACAAGACTTGATTTTATTCTCCTTGAATCGGCTTTGAATATCGGAAGAATTCATACCAAGCCTTACAATTCTTTGAGGCTCTTGGTAGATAGATGGCTCAACATCGATAGTGGGAAGAAGGGCACGACCGTTATTGTCAATGGCGGCCTAGTCACGGTCCTAGCTAAGCACTTTGATCCTAACTTCAATAAGGATTACAAGTACAAAACAAAGGAAGGTGGCCATCTTATTGATATGCATATTATGATTCACAAGTTCAAGTGGGTTGCTCAAAACCCCCTTGACACTAAGTATGGATGGCTAACTAGTGAAGCTAGATCGTTCACCTTGCCCTAGAAGATTTGTCGTCTAAGCGTCCACCGGACCAATTATCTACTTCCCCTTTCCGAAGAAGCCGAGTATATCATTCAACAACAAAAGGGTGATCTTGAAACCCCCTCCTCTTCCATTGTCATACCACCTTACCCCTTTGAGTATGAAGAGTTCAAACCGGAAGGAATTGAAAATGGGAAAGACTATGTGACTCTTCTCATGCAAGCAATGCACAAGCAAGCCTATGAAGATCGGAAAAATGCTTATTTGGCTCAATATCCACCCCTCCTACATTTATCTAGGCAAGGACTCCTTGATCCATCTTGTCCTTTTCCTAGTTGGGCGGATAGAGAAGTCTTATTTCCGGGTGCATCTAGGGACGTTGTGGGAGACAATGAGTTTGTTGGAAATGATGAAGAAGTTGATGATAATATTGAGGAAGATGCAAGTGAAGATGGAGAAGGAAATGGTGAAGATGATGATGAGCAAGATGAGGAAGAAAGTAAAGAAGCAAATGACAAGGAAAGTGGCAATGAGACCACTTCTCATGAGGGAAGTGATGATGATGATAGCATGATGGAAGACTAGCAAGCCTTGGAGACTCCTACACTCTCATTGTTTGTCTATTTCTCTCTTTGTATTTTATTTAATTTTGATCATTGTTGGTTTAGTCCTAGCAACATCAAAGGACTCACACCTCGGTACCATTGAGGTGTTCTTATTTTATTGTTCCCATTTGTAAAATCCAAAATGACAAATTAGTTTCATGCATAGCATAGTGTGTGCATGAACTATACCCATCCTTGGACATTAGCAATAGTGTCTCACTCGGTTTGGGGAAGTTAATGCATACGCAACGGGAGGTAATCTAAATTATCCTCTCCGTCATAACAAAAACCATGCACCATGTAGTGTAGCTTAGTATAGATTGCATTTAGTATAGAAATCATGCATCATCTTTGCATAATTTCCATCATTTTGGCCATTGAGGACAATGCCCATATTAGTGTGGGGATGGGAATTCTAACATTTAACTCTTATTCAAAAACCATAAAAATTGAAAAATTTCAAAAATCATAAAAATTGAAAAAATTGAAAACCCAAAAACAAGTTCATTTCCTTTGTATATATTGTCTTGTATATATTGTGTTTGTTCTATCCTTGTTCACATTGATTGACTACGCCACATCCGAGACATGAGGATATTGAAGACCGCATGGTATGATCTTTCCAATCTCCTTTTTCCTCTTTATGTTAATGACTATGTGGCTCTATTTTGATTGATGCGGTATAACAATGTGAATCTAGGACTTGCATTTAGTTTATTTGTCATATTAGTTGGTAGAATCATATGCATTAGGATGTTTATATGCTAGTTTCATCATGGCATGTAGTTGCATGTTAGAAAAAATTTTGCGAAACCGTCTACTTGGGAAGCTTGACAAGTGTATATAGGCCCTAGTAGATGCTTTTTGTTCTTAAGACTTTGCTTGTTAGAATACTTGTAAAACACCCTAGGATGTGTCATGCTAGTATCCTTTGACCCATGGTTTAAGGCCTAGTCAAGAGTACCTTGTGGTGTGATAACTCCTTGGCTACCGTTTATTCCAAGGTGACCCTTGAAACCATGCAACCATCATTCATCCATGTTCTACCATACATTTTGTCAACAAAAGGGAATGGGCACAAAAAGAAATCAATTTGAGTTCAATGAAATGAAAAGTGAAAGAAAGTTTGCAAAAATGCATCAAATGAAAAGAGGAGCAAAAATAGAACTCCTAAGCTTCAAATACAAGGCACCCTCGTTACTAATTGGGGTGACTTTGAAAATGTTCAAAAAGAAATGCAAAAAAAGTTGTCAAGTATTGAAATGCCAAAAATCAAAAAAAAAAATGGCAAAGAAAGTGTTCTCAAATGTCAAATGCCACAAGAAATTGGGGGGAAAAAAACAAAAACAAAAGCAAACTCCCAAAATGAAACTCAAATATCTATTGATCCCTTTATCCATCATATCCATTTTTGTGCATGGTAGAGAGGGGACGACCCTTCTTCTTGTCTAGGCAAGAGGGGGAATTCCGCGATCCTCCAGTGTTTCTAACACCATAGGGAGTCTACTCTTGACAAAAGCATTTAACGATTGAGGACAAAGGTACCCTATCTTGACACAACTTGGAGGTGATTTATTGGTATCCTTCTAGGCTTAGTAGTTTGAACAAATTGCATCTATGAAGGATTGTGTACCCTTGAATTGCTTCCCTTGTAGATAATTTCCGCCACTTGATGAGGGAGTGGCTATTCCTTTTGTAGATGCATCCATTATGTGTTTTTGTGTGCTTAATGTTTGGATGTGTCGCCATTTTGGCAAGACCCACCTTGCCTTGCAAGAAGGCATCCTACCTCATGGTTGTCTTGTTGTGAGTTGAAGGGGCGGAGTGAGACCCGCTAATTGTCTCATATCGGCTATATTATTAGGATAGGTTAGTATTGGTCCTAGTCTTTGTCACCTCTTTACTCGGGACGAGCAAAGGTTCGGTTTGGGGATATTTGATGTGACCATAATTGGCGCATATTTGGCCCCCGAATTAGCCTTGTTTCCATGCTTTTTAGTGCTTATTTGGGTCATTTCCTATCTTTAGTTCTTTGTTTTGCATATTCTTTGAGATTTTGATCCCTTGGTAGGAAAGGAGTAAGAATCTTGCATTTTCATGGCAAAACAAGACTAAATTGATCGAATTCAATGACCAAGCATCAAGGAGAGACAAGATTAGAAGGCCTTTGTACATATCATAGTAGAAGAGCAATGTTGAGGAAAGATCCTTGAGTCCCCAAGGAAATCCCCAAGGAATTTATGAAGAAAAGGGATGAAAAGAAGAAGTTACTATGCTGACTGACAATCCGAGCGGATTGTCAACAATCCGTCCGTCCGGCCCCCGCACAATCCGAGCGTCCCACGCGAGAATCCGCTCGGATTCCCCTCAACAATCCGCCCGGATTCCCTCGAATCCGCTCGGATTCCACCGCCCAAATCCGTCCGTCCCGACCTTATTCCGCCCGGATTTCTTCACAAAGACGGATTGTCTTCTTCAAGCTACGAAAAGAGAAGCCCTACTCTCAGAAAATACCGGGTCCTCCTTGCTCAACTTAAAAAGTGTAATTACTAGTTTAGCCCTTAGTTAACCCTAATGCATCCTCCCTAATTTTCACTATAAATACCTCATTAGTCTAATTAGAGGAGCATGTTCTTCTTATCAATAATTAGTGTAGTTAATATCAATCAAATCTCTCTTCAATATTGTAATCAAGTATTAATCAAGTTTTAATCCAAGTTTTAGTTCTTTAATCTCTCTCTTGTTCATCCTTTATTTTGGGTAATTGAAGATTATTTGGGTTATTATTGGGAGATTGACAACCTCTCAATCTAGCATTCAAGTACTTCTATTATTCTTGCTTTATTATTGGAATCATTAGTAGGTATAATCTCTTAATCCCTTTTTAATTATTGTTAATTACTTTCATTTATTCATCATGTTTCATATTGTTGGTATGATTGACAACCTTGCTAGCATGATCAACATGATAATGAGTGAGTAGTCTCCTAGCTAGAGTTAATGGGTGATTAGGGGAAACCAACATGGGGAATGATTCATGCTTAAATTAATATGCTTTCATGTTTTATTTGCTTGCTTGTTTTGATCTTAACTCATGCACATGTTATATTTGATGAAATGCTAAGCCTATGAATCCTTGCATTTACTATCATCTCCTATCTTTTCAATGAGACTTGTAAGACATAACCCAACTCGAGTCTCATTAGACCATGCATGTTGTTGAGTAGGGAAGATTAAGTCGACTTGTAGGTGTTGTACAATCTAATCGATTCGGCTCCGGGACCCAAACTTTCCTAGGATTGTAAGATATAACCCAACTCAATCCATCACAACAATAATTGCTTGCTTATAATTTGAGAACATGTTTGTATGATCATATCCCATGATTCCCCTATGACCCCATGACACCCTAGTGCCTTTAATCAATTGTTTACACCCCTTTAATTCATCTTGCTTGTTTATTTTCATTGTTATTCTAGTTTAGTAACCTTCTACATCAACCCAATTTGTGACACCCCTTAGACACCACTAGTTACAATAGAAATCTCATTTCAACTCCCGTCCCTTGGGATCCGACCTTTACTTGCCTCTTTACTAATTGTAGAGTTGTTTGTGGAGCTATAAATTGTGTTTTGATTCGACCGTGACCAACGACCACATCTTAATTTGTGAACACTTAGCGGGATCGCATCAGGAGCTCAGGTCAGAAAGGAAGGAAATAAGCTTCGTCGACAACCTCTCTCCCTTGTCTCCAAGATAGATCGAAGACAGACACCACCAAAGCCACAAACGAGCCCTCTGCTCAGTTGTACAGGGAGGAGGAACCGTCTCTCTCCCGTCAATCGTCACCAGCGCCAGGATCTTTCTCACAAAGTAATCTCGAACATAGGAACTAGGCACCAAACCAGGCACTGTAACAGCCTTCGGCGACAAGTTCCAGCCGATCAACCTCCTAGCCTCGGCCGAGTCCACCCTCATGGCAGTCTTCGGCCACTCCACAGCCTCAGTCCCACACGGCAGACCAGAAATCATACCGTAGTCCTCCAACGTGACTCCCACCTCACCAAAAGGCATGTGAAAAGTGGAAGTCGTGTCCCAGAATCGGTCCAAGAAAGCGCGGACCAGGCTAAGGTTAGCCTGCAGCTTCTTCTTCGCGATATCCCTCCAGGACTGCACCAAGTCACCAAACGCTCCACGCTCGATCATGGCACGCTCCTCCGCCGACAGCCGCTCATAGCACTCCATCGCTGTCGTGTAACCCGAGAACGACCTGATGTTCCCGGCCTCCTATTGTGATTTGAAACAAAAGCTATCTTTAGTTTTGAGTGAAAGTTGGAAGAAATATGAGCAAATGAAATTAAAGAAGGTGAGTGATGAGTAATGAATTCAAAATTACCAAGCTCTTCACCGTCCTGTAGGACAGGTGACCCTCCGCAGCCCAAAGCAAGTGCCTACTGTCCCAAGTCTCAGCCCACGCGGGTGCTCCCCTCAGCTGATGACCTCCTCGTCCAACATTAGCCCGCCTCGGGGCCTCCTCCTTCTCAACAGCCTCCTCCTCGTGGGCCTCGTCCCCATCAGCCATCACCGCAGCGGTGAAAGCCTCCTCCATGACACGAGAAGTGTCAACAGCAGTGTCTATCTCCATGGGAGCCCTCCTAGAAATAGATGCCTCATCACCTGCAACATTAAAGCAAATTTAGGCCGCGTCACGTGACGACGAGCCTTGGTTAAGGGATTTTCGAGCCCTCGGAAGCCCTGAAATCGCTCTTTTCTTGCCATCTTTGGCCATATTCTCACAAACCTGATCACTCATGTGGTAATTAGGGTCAGGTCAAGCCTAAGTTAAAGCCTAGTCATGGGTTCGAGTCGAAATTTCGGCAGCATTTCGTTATAACGGCGATTATGCCCTAGAAAAGTGTCCTGAAAAAGCCGTCACAAACCAAAATTCCAAGATGGTAGGAAGTTTACCCATCATCCAAGGATCCCATATATCAAATTTCATCGCAAATGGGCAATTCTAAGGCTATTTTCGAAGCAATTTACGGTCTAGCTGTGAAACCGTCTCAATTTCACTCAAATGCTCAAAACTCAACGAAAATTCGAAACAAATACAGGTTATGTTCCTTATATTACCAATTATCCGTTTCTAATACCAATTTTACAAGGCAAATGCATTTGGGGGAAAAGCCCCAAATTTTCGAATTAATTGGGTTGAAAACCCTAATTTTTTCGATCCAAATTGAGCAAATATAGAAGATTAATGCAAGAACAATATACATACCCCGATTAGTCATGATGAATGCAAGGTTTTGGATCAAATTTTGGCGGAAATGGTTAAGATTTGAGAGAGAAATGAGGAAATTATGTTTCGAATAAATGAATCTAAAACCCTCTGTTTATCGCGTTTTTACGCAGAAAAGACACCTCCAGGAACAGACGCAGCAGGCGCTGCGCCTCTTCCAAGAGACGCAGCTCTTGCTGCGCCTCTTCCTGGTGTTCCCTCCATACGAGTTTTCAAAAATTCGTTATGAGTTCGTTATTTGTGGGCCCATCTTTGGTGCGCCTATTCCCCAATGCCATTTTATCTTTTTGGTCCGTTTGACGATCATTCTTCGTTCAGACCCGTATTTCTAAGCCAACAGCAGACTATCATACGTTATTTATCGCTTCCAAGACCTTGCTTGTCACAACGAGCGAGTATTCCTTCACAGGTGTTTCGACACGCCTTCGTTATATTCCCCAGCGAGAGTACACGGATAGACATTCCCCCTCGATACATGGAGATCAGTTCCCGATTATGTTCCCTCAGCGAGAGCTCATTCTCTCTCGAGACATGGAGATCAACATCGACCCCGAATTCTTCTGAAGTTTGTTTGAAGTTGAACACAAGCAGATTTCTCCCAGTAGTTCCCGACTGTGTACTACTGTCTTTCCCAAAATCATGGTTTCATTCCTAGGCGAACCTTCGTATCTTTTAGGTAACCCTTTTTCAGGATAAACCCCTCAGACCTTTTAGAAGCTTACCTTAATCCCTTCAGACAAACCCTTTCAGTCCTTCAGAGAGTTATCCTTCAGCCTTTCCTTTAGTAAGAGATAGCCTTAAGAGTTGGCCTTCGGAAGTGTTAAGAAGTTTCTTCAGAATCCCTGTGACCCCCTAATGCCTTCAGACACCAAGTTATCTTCAGACCAAAGAGTTTTGCCGAAGCGTCTTCAGTCCCGTTTCGTCCAGAAGTCTCAGGTATGGTCTCTTCTTATGGCTGGCGCGCCTCCTTACGTAGTCTAATGGACTTTAAACGACCCTCCCCGATAGTCGACAGACTCTAAAATGTTCCCGACGACAGGTCCTTGGTTCAGACTGTTGGGAAATGTGTCCTCAACAATAGTGCGATCACATGATTTAAATATCATTATTAAATCTCATTTTAAGAATACATGTGGGATGTAATATTTTACAGTCAACTGGTCCACACATATCGGTAATGATTGGCTGACTAGAGTTTGACATTACTGTCGTGCGACGGTGGTGATCAGTTGATCCCCTTAGGTCATACCTATAGGGAAATACTCTTAATTGATTATTTAATTAATCGTATACCGATACGAGTTAATTAAATTGCTTAAAATTGACGGATGATTTTGTGAGTATAATTTACGTATCTTATTGTAAATATGATTAAATGAGACACGGTCTAAGTAATCGGATTATTTTATTACTTAGATGAAATTATTGTTTACAGAAACAATTGAAACGGAATGAATGAATAAATTATTATAAATACAGAATGTTGTCGTTTATAATTCAGAAACACTTTTGGTACAAGTAATTACGAATTACTAGTCGATTTTGTAAATGACATATTTTTATGAGTATGTTGATTTTTAATATGATAAAAATACATTGCATTGTAACATGTCATGTAACATGTAACATGTGACAAAATTGACAAATGACAAAATAAAATGGACTACCCATTTTATCTCATGTGTACCGAAAATTGGAGGGTGTTAGTGGATAAATTGTGTTGATTATTTTAATAAGGGAAAAACACAATTATTACACTCTATATCTAGGCATGCAAGCCTACTCTTCATGGGGAAGAAAAATGGATCCATGCATTGGCTTCCCATAACCCTCCAATCGGTTTTCCTTATGGAAAACTAAAATGTTTTCTTCTATTAATTATTCATTACTACACTTGATATTTTTCTAGTGTAAGAAAAATCAATCTCTCCATAACTTGTGAAAACTTAGAGAGAAAAATACACAAAAATCTATCCTTTGGCCGAAAATTTTGTAGTGCCAATACATATTATTTTGTGTCATATTTTAAGTATAACTAATATTATTACTAGATCTACATAATATTAGTTATTAAGATGTATTCCTTGGGTATATGCTTTTGGGAGGGATTC